>NC_068368.1:45127866-45335366 GCF_020536995.1 Dreissena polymorpha | reverse complement strand
AGGACTGCTGCCTTTGTCACCATATTATCAGAATCATTAACGTGCAAAATGGAAACTTTCAACTGTCCTTTCACTTCATACATAAGCCATTGCCGATCTTAAATGATCGCTTTTTTCCGAGAGATGCATTTTATTTTTTTCAAACTTCGAATTTTGATATATGTTTAACTTATTCATTTAGATTACATTATTTTCACTATAAATATTGACTTTGATCCAATTATCATCTGAAAAATACGATTTCGCGATTTCTTCAAAGATCGAGCGAGCCTTTTTACCTGTTTACTTATATATATCTAATTTAAGGTTACACAGATGTAAAGTTGTCGTGGCCGAGTGGGTAAGGCGATGAAATTGAAATCTTTTGGGATTTTCCCGCGCAGGTTCGATTCCTGCCGACATCGCATACTTTTTGCGACGCGTTTTATTTCTTTTCTAACGTAATTTGATTTAATATAGCACATAAGCTATGTTTATTGTTAAATATGTTGAAAATTGTATGCACATCCTTCAATTTTAAAATTAAAACAACGTTATGGCTAAATTGATTAATTTACTGCTGAAAATACGAATGATGCATGTTGCATTTTTATTTTTATTTCAAACAGTAAACGGTAAATCTGTCTATTTTTTGGTATTTTTGCTGTATATAGTGTTTCTATAAAAACTTAGTTTAAAATATAACATAAATGATACTATTTTGAATTTTATGACACTTTGTTTTTAACCGACCCAATTTTTACTTGGCTGAAATCACTTACATTTCATGGCGCTATTCCATAGATTAAAATTTGTAAAAAATAAATGTCTGTAAAAGAATACTTATTTCATCTTTTTTAAACTTTAAACACCTTTACTGCATCTGTACACACCAACTGCATGCCCATATTTGGAAATTTGAATGAATTTTGGAACTTTTATATACCCCAGGGGTGAAAATAAACTGGACAAAAGCCGAGCGTGAGGGTGGTTTTGAAAAAATCGGTTTATTTTTTTTAAGCATGGAAAGCTACATACGAATTTGCATGTAGTTTAGTGAAATGATGCTGATTAGGAAAATAATTAATTAAATTATATTTGGATATGTGCCCATTAGAGGTGCGCAAGCTTAAAAAGGTAGAATTACCGAAATTCCCGTTCTTACACGTTGTAGCATGGATCGGGTATTGAACACGATACACGTGTGTATTAGCACCCTACTGTAGTCCCGGCGGGGTAATCAACTGCACCAATACACCGGTAAGCAACCAGGGGAATATCATATGAAAAAAGAACTATCATGCATTTTTGATTTGTTAAAGTGTGTCACAAAATTTCCCTAACTGCCGATCTCGGCTATAATTTCGGTATAAACATGCAAAGAAATTAACATATATATAATGTTAATGCCGATATGTTATTGGACATTTTGTATGTCAAATGTTCATTATTTGTTTTAAAATTAAGACGATTGTATTGAACACGATACACGTGTGTATTAGCACCCTACTGTAGTCCCGGCGGGGTTATCAACTGCACCAATACACCGGTAAGCAACCAGGGGAATATCATATGAAAAAAGAACTATCATGCATGTTTGATGTGTTAAAGTGTGTCACTAAATTTCCCTAACTGCCGATGTCGGCTATAATTTCGGTATAAACATGCACAGAAATTAACATATATATAATGTTGTTGCCGGTATGTTATTGGACATTTTGTATGTCAAATGTTCATTATTTGTATTAAAATTAAGACGATGCTTATTTGCCAGAAAGCGTTTATTTCAAATTCAAAACAAGCAATAATCATACATAATACCAAAATATAAAACTAACAAAATGACAACACTCTCGCTTAACGCAACGTTCAGAAGCACGCGCACTTAACAAAATTATTGCAACTAATGCAAGCTGTAATTAATATGTGACTATTTGCTATACAACCAGTATCATGCGAAAATTGATCTTATTTAATTGTGGTTCCCTCTTTGAATTTATGTTGCCTGTCGACTTTTAGAATAATGTGTCAGTAAGAAATGTATTGCTTGCTCTACAACCAGCATCATGCGAAAATGGATCTTATTTAATTGTAAATCCATCTTTGAACTTAAGTTGTCCTTCGACTTTTAGAATAATGTGTCAGTAATAAATGTTTTTCTTCAGTTTCACATGTTTTTTTAAGAAAATTTAGTGAAAGATGCAAATGTGTCTTATTTATTTCTTTCTGTGTCTTCAATGTATCTTATTTATATGTGACTGCGTGCTTATTTTTTTTTTCGAGAAATGAAAGATGCAAATGTGTCTTATTTTAATTTTATCCATGTCTTAAATGTTGCTTATTTATATAAGATAAAATGATATACTGCCAGTGTCATGCAAAAAAGGATCTAATTTCTTAATATCCACATTCACGCTTTGTTCTTTATTAGCACCGTCTTTAATTAGGCTATCTATTTAAAGTACAGATTACTTTGAACTTAATAATTGTGCAACGGTGATGTTGATCCATTATCGTTGTTAATTTAAAATGTAGACAACAAGTTAGCAATTAATGAAATCAGTTATTTTGGAAGTAAATCTATTTTTTTCTGTACAGTAGCCAGGTGGATGTGTATTGAGCGAGTAAGATAGGGATCACCACAACAAGTTTCTAATACACAGTATAGACTTCCCATATTATTGTATTTGTTATTTACCTGATTGGAATAAACAAAGTGTTAAAGATCATTTCATGTGAAAAGCAGGATTTCTGACATAATTTCAATCGTTTTGCTTTTATACACAATTTCATGGAACAATGAATATATTGGCGCGATGGAACACAATTTATAAATCAAGCTGACAGTATAGTATCATTTTTTAATTATGTGTAATTTAATTCGCATCTCTCCCTTAACTCGTTCAATGACACGTGAACTTATATCAATTATAAAACATCACGTGCATCATTAAATATTTTTTTTAATTATGAAAACATATATGTTCTACATGGTTTTGTTTAGTTTTTTTTCTCAACCAGAGAGACATTATAAAACATTGTTATATATAAAGCGCTTTACTTTTCTACATTACATAAATATATATCGTTTTTTTTGTTAAGTGTACGTGCTTGACATATTTATAAAAAGGCAGTGTTTATTTTTGTAATAAAATCGAAAATTGACTTTTAATTTGATGCAATCCACATTGTTTAGCGGCCAAGCGCAGTATTCCGCTCTCGGCGGTCGATGGTGTATTGCAATATATACAATGAAAAGCTGGGTTTCTGACATAATTTCAATCGTTTTGTTGACGCGGAAGTGCTTTTTGGTGGCCGAAAATACTATTGTTCCCTTTATTTAAACCTAAATCAGTATTTTTTTACACTTGAAGGTTTGTACAGCGGGGATTTCGGTACCGGCGCGGGTTTATGTGCTTGTTAAGAATTACCGAAATCCCCGCTAAGAGGCAACATATTATCATGATTTATGCTTTGATTAAACATTGATAACTAAATTGCAAAAGTGTATAGCATATTGTAAATAAGGTAGTACGATATCATTTGTTTCATTAGATTTGTTTGGAAAATACTTTCTGAAGACTTATTATTACTATGTCATGTTATATTTACATATACTTTTGTGTAACCAATGTTTTAAATGTACATTTTACCTTTTTTACATTCGTTTACACATTTTTCACATTAATAAACTATTTAATAATGGAAAAAATATTCTGATAAGAGTGTTTAAATGATTAACACTAATATGATTGTGTACAAATCAACATTAATGCAAAGCCAAAACCCAAACATAATGACATATAGACCCTTTAAGGCGTAATATGGGGGATTGGCGTAAACATGGGTGATTTCGGCTCTGGGCGTACGAATGTAGCAGTACCGAAATCCCCGCTAATTATTTTCCAAAAGAAGTAACCGAATGGGAGATAATACATGTCACTGGTTGCTAATGAAAAAAAACACTATAACAATTTTGTTGACACTTGAAGGTTTGTACAGCAGGATTTCGGTACCGGCGCGCGTTTAAGTTCTAGTGTAGAATTACCGAAATCCCCACTGAGAGGCAACTTAATGCTGTCAAGAGTGCTTAATAATTAAAATTAATATCATTTTTTTTGCACCTTAACATTCATGTGAAGTCAAAAACCATTCATACCGATAGCCTATTGACCCTTTAAGGCGTAAATATGGGGATTTCGGTACTAGGCGGGCGAATGTAGAAATACCGAAATCCCCTTTTCATCATCGCACATTAGTGTAACATAAATTTTAACACAATATATGTAGGGAAACTCATATGATTCGCGTAATGTGAAAATGATTATTATGCTATAATTCGACCACGAAACTTGACGTGACTTAATACCGGACATTATGGAATGGAGCTACGCTTGCCGTATTTGACATAAGACCCATTTTCGCATATTATCTTATCAATGCTTATATGAATTTGATTGCTATAATCTAATGCGTATTCGACACGGAATTATTGTCAAGGTTTTTCATTTTGTCAATATTTATCATAGCAGGGGACATTGCTGACATCAATATGGATACTGTTTTCATTTTCTGTCGAGAAATGATATGACTTATTATCAAGATTATTTTATAGTACGGTAGCGTTCTCTTCACAAGTGAGATTTATTTGTACTGGTAAATTGCTCTTATACTCACCATTCGGACCCGACGATCGGCTCGAATAAAAATGTTAGTCGCTTAAAAGTACAAATTCATCATATTGAGCACGATTATTGTTATTATTATTATTATTATTATTATTATTATTATTATTTATTATTATTATGTAGCTTTAAGAAACTTATACCTTAAAAAAAATCCCATTGGAAAAAAAAATCCCATGGGAAAAAATCCCATGGGACAAAAAAATCCCATGGGAAAAATCCCATGGGATTTTATTATTATTTTAAAACACGATTTAACGCGTTGAAATCGCGAGAAATGCTCATCATTTGTTAAAAGGTAGTGTTTCTGAAGGTTACATGAATAAATCTATAAAAATCAGAAAAAAAATCCCATGGGATTTTTTTTTCCCATAAAAAATGGGATTTTTTTTCTATCAAAGTAAATTGAACGAAAATAAGCACAAATGCTTTAATAATGCTTAAAATCGATAACTAAGCACAAACGAACGTGTTTTATGTTTTCGAAAATCCCAAAGGATTTTTTCTCCCATAAAAAAAGCTGGAGAAAAATCCCATGGGAGAAACCAAAATTCCCATGGGATAATGAAAAATCCCATGGGATTTTACAAAAATCCCATGGGAACCCCAACTTTGCAAATAAAGTTCATAGTGAAGAAAACGCATTTAACAAGCAAAAATAACCAATTATTAATCACAAGTTAGACTTTTATCTTATACTTTATCACAAATAAGCAAACCTTCAAGAAAAAGGGTACTTAAGTTTGCGAAATTTCGGTTTCGCAAAGTTTTTCCGGTGGCCGTTTAAGTTGTTTATATTTTGGCTGTTAATAATAATTGTCTAGACAGTGTTTTTTTATGAATATAATAATTTAGCAGAATCCAGGGGAAGATCCAGGCTTTCTGGTAAGGGGGGGTCTGGATATTGAAAGATTTTCTGGGGGTCCAGGGGTCCGCCAGGGCCCCTGGTGGGTGCAGGGCAAAGCCCTTTTAGGGGATCCGTAGGCTCCACGATTTTAGTGATTTTGAAGGCTTTGACTATCACTTATCGAGCATGTCACGCCTTATATACTTTTATCAAAGTACCTTCTTATAATGCAAAAAAAAGCATAGTTTATCGTTTAGGGGGTCCAGAGGGGCGATGCCCTCCCCCCCCCGGAAGCTTCTTGATTTTAATGATTTTGAAGGCTTTGACAACCACTTCTCGAGCCTGTCACGCCTTATATACTTTCATCAAAGTACCTTCTAATAATGCCAAAAAAGTGCATAGTTTATAGTTTTGGGGGTCCAGGGGGTGGAGCTCCACGATTTTAGTGATTTTGAAGGATTTGACATGTTTAAATAGGCGATTAAGATCTAGTAAAGTGTGAAACATCAAATGAATTGACTTTACTTTGGGGATTTTAGGGGGGGGGGGCGTACGCCGCGTCCGCCCCCCCCCTGGATCCGCCTATGGAATTCAGATATTAACGTGCACTTCTAGTATCATTACTGTAAGGTAAAGTTCGATTACACCAGCATTATTCGTCGAGTCATTTATTTTAAAGAACAAAATAAATATGAAAGTTTATTTAACGATGTACTTAATTTTTGACGTACTAGGTGTTAACAAAAAAACAACTCTGACACGCTACACAATCCTTGAAGATCCATACGCAAATCTGAAGTTACCTCTGAAAGCCTAACATAGCGCATATCACACTGGCATCATTGTTGTCAAAGTTATAGCTACATACTGTGCCCCATGGTGTTGTGTCTCCAAGTTTTACCTCGACTCGACACTGGTATCTAGATGATGAAGCGATTAGACGCACTTCTCCTGTTCCTGACGAAGTAAATGCTGACGTTACTTAGTTTGTGAAAGCATTTTACAAACAAGTGATGTTTCAAAAAGAAATCAGACATTTTCCAAAAATAAATATACACAATTTACTCACTACCTTGTCCATTATAATTGCAGGCTACACCAACATCTTCATCATGTGTGCAATCATTAATACCGATTGGTTTATGCTGGCATTGAAGTATTGAAGTTTCATCTCCTGCACAATTCAAATCATCCAACAGAATTCGGTCGCGGGTTTCACCAGGGCCATATGTGCCGTTTGTAACTGCGACCGCGCCTGTACTGCATAGCCATATATACTTCATGCAACTTTTTATCTAGTTCTCTAAATGGTCTCAAGAAATTTATATAATTTGTGCATCGAAATCATTCCAAACAACAAGGCTAGCCAACCACAATGGAATCAAAAGAACAAATCGTTTTTTGTTTAAAAAACTCGTGTTTCTTTGGGGTTTAATGCATTCTTTTGAACTAAATTTTGATGTCAATCGAAAGAAAAGTGCAAAACAACGAAATGCTAAAATGCCTAACATGTTTCACCGTACAGGCTTTAATAACTTCGGTTGTTATTGGCGATTCGATTTATCTTGTAACGTGGTCTAAAACATGTTAATTTAGTTTCGTGAATATTGAGATTAAAGAATCGTATTGAGAGAGCTGTAACTTAATATTGTGCTATCAAATACCCAAGAAGCAATAATGTACGCAAAATTTCCTTGGTGGGAGACAATCAAGAACATACTAGACTTCGAAAATGGAGACGGCTCAAAGATAAATGCATACTAGTAAGAACATCACAATTTACGAAACAAAACATTTGGTTGACTATCATTTTTTTGTATCGCCAAACACATTGTATGGCCTTTCGTAAATATCTATGAAAACTATTGGATGGAAACGTGAAGAGAACAAGAAACGGCTAAATAGACCACTTTTAAGTAACATAACTCCAGCATAGTTTATTATAAGAACCACAAAACCAAAATCACTATGTAGACTTACTGATTAATGATCCCTGCTATTATAATATCTACAAATATTTAAGTTTACTAAATATTGGCTGAAAGAGCAAATGGTCCAGCAATGACTGAGAAGAGTAGCTTATCCAAGTAGTTTATCGGACGTCGTTATAAAAATAATCTCAGTTTGACCTTACTCAACTTTTCAAAAACAAATGTTGCCTTCCAGCGTGAATTTTAAAAGCGGTGCAATGATCGAAAAGTATCATGACACGTTTTTGATTGAAATCCGTTTCGCAAAAATTAATTAAAATGCAAATTGTACCATATCGACATCAGTCAAAATATTGTATACAATCATGTCTCTATTCAATTACAAATGTGTTACCTACCCACGAAAGCCTAGCATTTTGCATTCAACCTCTGCCTCGGCTTGTCCAAAGTAATCATTGCAGACAGTTCCCCAGGTCTTTCCATTGTCCACAGAAATTTAAATTCTGGCTTTGTTAAATCTGTTATTTCAAACCGCACCAATGTTGTTAGTTCTGTAATAAACAGCAGTTCAAAGCAAAACACTTAATAATTATGTGAATGAAATTCCACACAAGTTGTAGATGATAATGTGTCCCTTAAGGAATTCTATGTCGCTTTCAACCCATATATACAAAGTATTGATTCATACTAGAAGTTTATTAATAGATCTAACATAATGCTAATAACGTATGTGGGTACAATCTAATAAAGTAAATAACACAAATGGATGTTGGCATCGTGTGATTTGACATTTTTTGTAAATTACTTTCTAAGACAAATTTCTGGTATGGTTCATCAAAGTCTGCAAAGCGGTGGCACGCACGCATGACGTCAATCCACAAACCGCGAAAAGACCTGCTGGCCAATCGGAACTACTATATACTACATGGTATTATGTATATTTTAATGCCTGTGGTAATCGTATGAAGAGTGACGCATGACGTCAAACCAAACAAGAGGGCCATGGTGGCCCTGTATCGCTCCACTGTTTTTGTATGCTAAAAAGCGTGCAAAGCGCATGGGTTGAAATGTACTTAAGCATGTGACTTTCTCTTTCTATCCCTCGTCCCACTGGGCGCTTAAAGTTGGAAGGTTGAGCATTTTTTATATATGGAAAGCGTTACTACGGTGTTAACTAAACAGACTAAAAAGTCCGGGAATTGTCGCACAGGTCCTTTGCTTATAACGTAGGTACATTTATCTCTCGAAAAGATATTGTCGTTCTTTCTATTTCACATATTTTTAGATGCTGAAGATCAAATCTACGCATGTTCTACAAGATTAATGAAAGTTCCTTCATTCAATCATGAATCTTTTTCCAAAATTCCAAAAAGTGTTTGTAGGTTTTAAAGTTTCTGTTACTTATATAGTTCATGACATATGCAAAGTACATAATGACGTAGATCACCTGAACTTTACTTCATTCTTGAGGCATTAGTGAGTGTAGCAGGATTGTTAACGTGGTGAAGAAATTGTTTATTGTACAAAGAAGATATTTGCCTGAGGAAATATAAAGGTACGAGTTTTTCAGGTTCATGGGGTGCCGAAAGGCAGTAGGAATGATAACTTTGTAGAGGTTGTTTGTTAAACAAAGTAAATGTTTATGAGACAAAAAATTGAATTATAATCCATCAATATGTTGCGATCATGGCAACACTACTTGCATATGGCGTGAGGTTTAAAGAGATATCATGACAAACACTTAGCTTGACCTAACTTTCCTTTACTTTTTCCATCTGACATTGGTTACCTGTCATGTTTATTTTTAAAAAATACTAGGATTGCCATATATTGAAATACGGTATCTGACCTATTCTCTGATAGGTTGCTAGTAATAGTAATAGTAATAAACAAGGGGATTTTTCACGGCATTGGTAGAATATACTTTTAATAGATACATCTTTTTTAAGTTGGATTCTCCTTACTTTTTTGCTACTGAATATTAAAATCACTTAATTTCAATGTAACAATTTGTTGTTAAGTTTATCTTGAACAAATATGTTTTGCAATCTGTTTATAAATCATAAAATGATGTCATTCAATTTTTTTTATAAATAGGGCCTATAATAAAACAAGAATTTTGAGAATGTAAACATAAAAGAATAATGCTAACCATTTGGTGAAAACAAACAAAACAAAACATTTTTTTAAATAAAATGTTATATACAAACAAGGTTAATGGACTAAATATAAACAAACACACTTGAGTGTTCTTCTTGTGTAAATGATGTATTAAACTGAGTTAAATTAATATATATAATTTGTTTACCTTTCAATATCTTGCATTTCACATCTTTAGTTCAATGCTATTTCAATTAACTGAACAGCGTGACAAACATAATAAAGCAGAATATGCATATGAATCTGATTATACACAGATCCACTATCATATAATTCAAATCATGTTTGTCTAGTTCCATGTTCGAAAGATCCTCTTCTAAATTGTTTTACTTCGCGAGTAGACTGAACTCCCAATTTGCAAACAGAAACACTGGTTTCCGTGACACAAATTCACTGTGCACATTTCTAAACAAAATATGCGTTTCTTGTATCTAAAACGTAGTCTTTTTCGTTGACAAACACATTTCATTATTTCTATGAAACTATATGATGTCAGTCGTTAATTCGATTGATATTTGTAATTTCAATAATCTTAATTTTCGCTTCACAACGGCGCCATTTGCATACGAAATACCAAACACATTTTATGAAACCGATTTTAACCGATTGGGAATCGACAGCCAATTATATCGCTCGTTTTAGAAATGCTTAGGCAGAATCTACCAGTGTAAAATGCGGAGAGATTTCGCGGGCCGCGGATATATTAAGCATATTTTCATTTTTGTGACCCCCGGGGCAGGGTCAAATTTGACCCCAGGGGCATAATTTGTACAAACTAAGTAGAGAACTATTAGATGTCACTACATACCGAATTTGGTAGCCCTAGGCCCTACGGTTATGGACAGAAAGATTTTTAAAGTTTGCACAAAATAGGCTTTATATAAGCATTTGTTCAATTTTGTGACCCCCGGAGCAGGGTCAAATTTGACCCCAGGGGCATAATTTGAAGAAATTTGGTAGAGGACTATTAGATGTCTCTACATAGCCAATTTGATAACCCTAGGCCCAATGGTTATGGACGAAAGGATTTTTAAAGTTTTCACAAAAATAGGCAATAAGCAATAAGCAAAATTTCAATATTGTGACCCCCGGGGCGGGGTCTCTGGCCGCTGGCCTCTGGCCATTGGAGCTAAAAACAAAACCCTGCTAGCCTGTTTGACCTACCAAATGCTATATTAACCCAAGACAAACCTACTTTCTATTGTTATTTTCCAGAAATTTACTTCTTGTTTGCTATTATGTTGTAAACGTATACTCAGAGGGGGTAAACACGCGATAGACAAAATGGGGACGTCCATGCCAAGACAGTTATTTTTCGCCGTTTTATACCCTTTATTACTTGTGTTTAATATTCAAATGACGCTCAATTTCAAGCCATATCAGTAACATGTGATTAGCGTTTATTTCGTTTTAAAATTCTCTTTATATCTCGACTTTACTTCCCGCAAATTTTCTTAGTGGAGCTTTAATTAGGTCATCCCGCTAAGAAATTTCGCAGCAAGTAAAGTCGAGATAAAGAACGAATATCAACACGAAATACACGCTTGTAACTTTCTTGCTGATATTGCTAGAAAGTGAGCGGCATTAAAATAATAAATACAGGTAATAAAGGGTATACAACGGCGAAAAATACCTGCCACGGCATGAACGTCGCCATCTTGACTATCACGTGATTAACCCCTCTGCATACACAATGTAATGAAAGCATATGTACGTTAATAAACCTTACGACTTTTTCTGGACGGGCAAAACGTGCCTTCAGATTTCGACAATTTAAAAGATGAAAATATTGGTAGAAAATAAATATTCAGTGCTAATCAAGAATAATCACCCTGTACCGCTATACCGCAATTACCTGCTAAGCACTCAACTCCCACATCATATTCATGGCTACACGTTAAGGTACTTTTGCAATCGAAAATAGAAGACTCTGTGCCATTGCAGTCCGGATATTGCATAAACACGGGTTGACTAGAGGATCCGGTCCCATAGGCATTGAAACCCATTGATGTTGCGCCATCTCTGTAATACGGTAAAAAACGGTGGGCAATGTCGGTGACAGAGATGATTCTTGCGAGTTAAAAGTTATTTTTTTCATAACAAGGTAACCGACGAGGCACGAAACTGGTCTTTAATTGCGGTATTCTATGAAAAGGGCGTTACATTTTATATTAATAAATAAACAATTAATAAGAAAAGATAAAGTATACAGCAAGGTCATCTTAATGTTCAGTTTAATCCAATATTGTTTGGTATGGCCTTATTTTGGAAACCGAAATATAGAGAATAATAGGTTGGTGACGTGGATGGAGAATGGTTTTCTGGCAAGTCGGAGGAATTTATCGGGTGAGCCGAAGTCTAGCTTTTATCTTGTTAAACAACACAGAAATCTAGTTACTCGTTATTAATTCAATAGTAATCAATACACTAAGACGAAATTATGCTGTTTAAATAATAATGTTTAAACAAACAGTTCTTTACATGTATTTGGTATTTTATAAATAGAAAATAGTAAAGGCATGCGCATGCGCGGAGAGCAACTGACGGATATTCGAGGTCACGTGGTCATCTAGCCTAATATCTTTTGGGATATTAAGTTACCTGGTTATCGGGCTGATTTAAAGGCATGTGATAGGATAAATATGCATACAAATTGAGTGTAGTGAAATAAAACGTTAAATCAAGCTCTCCAAAACAAAATTAAGCTAGAAATGTATCAGACAGAAACGGATGCCAAAGCAATATTTCACTTGATACTTAAACGAGTGGTTTGTGTCACACATGAAATGAATACTATCAACAATAAATACAGCATGCATTCAACAGTGATTTGTAAGTGTTGCTACGCATATCGCCTTATTTGCATATGCGACTTTGACATTTAACAAATCACATATATTGTTGAACAAACTTGTCGTCGCGAAATGACGATATACTTTGCCTAAGCACTATACAGAAATAGAACAGTAGCTACGAGCTATATATACACGTTGTTTTACGTCATTAGTGCAAGCGACATGGCTTTTTATACGTCGTTTTCATAAAATGATTATCTGAGCGAATTAATTTAAAATTTCCACAATGTCAACAAAGTTATGAGCCGAAACGAAAAATCACACACGCACACACGCACGCGCTCACACGCACGCACACATACACACACACAATAAAAGGGTAACATCGTATGCCCTTCCACTATATGGGGACATCTCTGTGGACATTACGCACAAAATGGATAGTTCTATCAATAACGTGTAAAACAAACAGTAATCATTGGTTGTAGAATCAATTTTATATGATTAATAATCACTATCAGAGGGTTTCATTAAATTATTGAAGTATTAATAAAACTAAATGTTTATTCTGATAAAATAACACTCCAGTTTTTCTGTAATTAGTGGGAGTAAAATGTTAATATTAGAGAATAGAGATATCCAAATTCTCCGCATATGACACTTGCTCCTTTATTGTTGAAGTTGGAACTACACACACTTCCCCAAGTCTTTCCGCCGTCAAGGGTGATTTCGACCATTCCCTGATTTGCTGAAGGTCCGCTCGACAAGCGTTATTGTTCTGTTTGGGCTGAAGATTTACATGACAACAAAAGATCTTTTCATAGATAAGTATAATATAGGCGTGCGACATCTATTTAAACTTTAAACATATCTTTAAGCGTTGCGGTTTCTGATAATGATTGATCATTTAAGAGATGTTATTTCAAAACCATTAAATAAGATTGTTTTTGAAATGTCATAATCAAAAATCTACAATTCTAAGGTAATTTCAATCCCATGTATTTAATTAAACCTCTATGACGAGATACTTTTTAACCCAGGTCCAGAACCGCGTTAAATTCAAATGTATATGCACCCTTTAATGCTTTCTAATTTGGGGGCTAACACAGTTGGTATATATAGATTGGTCTGATATTGAAGAATAATATTAATTACACAAAGTTTAAATCGAAGCTTTTTCACGAATATTTGTAGATACTCGCACATCGTATTGGGATTCACAATTCTGAATACAAAACCGCTGTACTCTATCAAAGCATATTGCACGAGCATTATGCAAATCTACGTATAAACCAACGAAATACGAAAAGTAACACGCCTTCAAATCAAAATGCGTTTAACAATACGGTTCATTTATTTATCATGTGTAATATTATGTAAATACGACACGGGTTGAGAAATAATATTACTATAAGGGCAAATAACACCAGCGTCGTCAAAATGCGAACACGTCCTTGCACTAGGTTCCTGGCAGTTTAGCAAAGAAGTCTCGGGACCATAGCAATCGAAGAGGAGAGCCTTCAACGAGCTATTTCCTTGACCGAAGTAGGCATTTGACATTGCGTTGGCACCAAGTCTAGACCATTTGCATTAACATTGTTGTTAAAACAATTATAAATGTCCAAAACAATATCAAGCACATGCCCATTTTTAAGTGAAAACATTGCAAGTTGTGTATATTGTGCAATCAGTAATATATACATATTAAAGACCAGCATATTGCACACAACCGGAGCTTCCTCGACTCCAAAATAGTCATCACATATTGTGTTCCAATTCAGTCCATTATCACTTTATATTTCTACAGTTCCTTGATTCGATAGCGCACCTCTTCCAACTATTCTCACTTGAGTAAATGTAGCTGCAAAAATTAAAAGGTTAAGCAATGATTTTGCTAGACAGCCTTCGTATCTATTTAAAAAAATATATTTTACACAAATACACAATACTCTTTTTAAACAACTTTAAGTCAAGCTTACTAACATACTTTACAATAAATGTTCGTTCTTCCTAGCTTGTAGTAGAAACAGTTATCTTATTGTATATTTCTCCTTCGATAATAGTGGCAATTGATCATACATGTAATAAACTCGAAATCAAAGGCTCCATACATCTTTAAGAACATATATTTTATTTCCGTTATTAATGTGTTCATGTGTTGCGGGCTTTCATTCGTACCTGCCTGACAAAAAACTCCTACATCTTCTTCGTGATGACAATCATTAACATCGATTTCTTTGTTATGCTTGCATTCAAGCAATTAGTGTTCATTACCGACACACTTAACTTCATCCAAGTGAATAGGAGTGGATGTGGGTGCATTGCCAAAATAAGCCCTCCCTTTAACCACGGCCCCAATTCTGTAATTTCCAAATCGTGTGATTTAAACATTAAATTTTCCGGCATGTTTGAAAAAAGAAAAAAAAAGAAAATTATCGATCACACAATAACCAATTCAGTAAATAGCACAAAGACAATCGCAAAAACATCAACACTGGTTAAAATATAGTTAAAATCGAAGTAATACTTGACACAAACTAGAGCGAGTTAAAAAAATAAGTGTACGACATTCCTCATTTGACATTAAGAGTTAATACACTTTAACTGCACATATTATTAGCAATTCAAAATATGCACACACAATTCATTCAAACAACTAAAACACTTGCCGCGAAAATCCCAGGCTTGCACACACTACTGCTGCTTCCAATGGACCGAGGTTATTATCACAGACTGATTGTTTATCAGGATCTCAACATGACCCTGGTCCTTTGCATTAGACCCTGTCAGTCGTAACTTTCCAGCTGAAACTAATTAAACTCATTTGTAACACCATAAATACATACATAACGTTAATAAGTTTTTTAAACATATGTTTCGTTAGTTTTTGTAAAAAAAAAGATTTTGCTCATATAAAAGTAAGTTGCAAGATATAAATATTGTTGTGATACGTCCATAATTAACCATCTGTGAGAAATATTTTACCTCTTGAACACTAAATGGCTTTGTCATTTGAATGCGAGCAGCCATTAGTGTATGGACAATATCGACAATTGGTTATCATGTCTTCAGTAAAATATTGACAATTGGTTATCATGTCTTCAGTCCCGGTGCAGTATGGATATCCGAATGTACCGAATGAAGAAGTAGCACTGCCGAACACGCTGGAATCTATTATTGAGCCTTGCCTGGATAAAAGGTCACTTAGTTGTAACGGTTCTGTATTACCAAAAAGTATGACCTATAAAGTATATTAAATCAATCACAAAATGCTAATTCGTTGCCGATTAAAAATTAAAACAAATCATTTAAACCATGGTTCATGCGTGTTACATATTAATTTAAGCGATTGTTTTTTGTCCGCAATAACTTATTTAAAATTTATTTAACATCAACATTTAAAACATTACTGTTATATAAAAAGAATTAAACACACATTGCATTATTTTGTGTCTGATATTAAACATACCAACACATTCAAGTCGTTTGCCTTAATCATATCGTCAATAATTTTGGTGATACTTAAAATGATCATTCACATTATTAACGCGATATAGAAAACAAGCGAAGAAAATAACTTGATTTATTTTGCTTTGTTTATTTAAAAGTACTCTGGTGTATTTTGGTGCAACAGTGCACGCGTCTTAATTCATAAAATACAATTGTTCTATTAATTATACCAATGACTCATCTGGCCCCAAATGCAACCCCATGCTAAGTTTGCATATCAGCGTGAGATAAAACATGTTCAAGCAAACAATTAACTAAATTTTTCGCACGTATACATAGTACAATAATGGATATAATTCTTCTAAATTTCATGTCGGAGTTATGGGCCTTGGACTGTTACCTCAAATAATGATCCAGAAGAAATGTATGCAAATTCCATAGACTATCTGTAGAAGTAACGGAATTAGTGACTGTTTATAATGACAATGAACACATAACTAAAGCTTTATTTTAATATCTGTAATAGACCTATAGATAAGGAGTGGTTTCATGCAAATATCATCGTGAATCAGCATATTTCTATTAAAGTGCATGGAATAGTTATGGCCTTTGGTCAGTGGCCTTGCATGATGATCCAAGTTTGAAAAGCATATCTAAATGCGTGCAAACCTTAACCGGACTTTTAAAAGTACAAACAGGCAAGATACTCGCCAAAAGCTGGTCTGAGTTGTAGGCCTTGGTCCTTGGATGGTGATAAAGACCCAGAACTAAGCAATATGTAAAGTTTTATTTCAACATCTGTAGTAAATAAAGATATATGGAGTAGTTGCAGAAAAGTAGCATAAGTTCTAAACTGAATGTTAGAGTTATACAACTTGGTCAGTGACCTCGCACAATGCCCCCCCCCCACACACATATGTGAAGTATCAGTTGAACATCTGTAGTAGAAGCAGTGATATTAAGACGTTGCTTTGTTACCTTAGCCAACTTTCGAAGTACAAAAATGCCATAATTCTTGTAAATTGCATGGCAGAGATATTGAATATTGTCAGTGACATCATAGAATTAACCCGAACGCATGTGTGAAGCGCCAATGTAATACTTGTAATGGAAACGGTGATTAAAGAAGCAAATTGTTGAATTGTGAATTACGGGCGGTGTCTGGAAACGACTAGTGTTATGCTATGATCACAACAGACATGCCATATAAATCAGACAGAAGAAAATAACCCTTCTAAGCCAAGCATTTTGCACAAAACTGTGGCATCCGCTGCAAGAAGGGTTTCACAGAATGTGCTCCATTTCACTCCATTATCTAACGAAATTTCAACACGTCCTTGCCAAGTTGTGGCATTCGTTCCTGCAAGGCGTACCAAAGTTGCTAAAATAAAAACAAAACAATACTTGATCGAATTTAACTGGATTAATTTAATCATAGGGTTATTAAAAAAAGTTCATTAAAACAACATTTAACATGTTTTATCTTATGTGTAGAATGGAAGCTGATATTAAACATAGAACATACGATACTTCTAAAAGTAATATATGTTGTTTGTTGGGATAAACATGAATTGTGTTTTTTTTTGTAATTTGTATTAACGAGTAACTTTATTGCAAGTGATTTGCAGATAATAAATGTTTAACTTTTAATAGCTACTTTGATGATAAGTATGTGGCCATTAGCAAACATAACATTGTCGAACATATTTTTATATACGCAGTGGGTTTGTTCCACAATGTTAACTTTATTCACAACTTGTAGAGTTGGCTGACAACATGTATCCTAAAGGACAGCGGCATTCCCTTGTGGTAACGGATGTCGGAATACAGACATGACTACTGCCACCGTTTCTTGTGGAACATGCGTTGCTGCCTTTGAAAATACAACTTTTTTGTGTTTTTAGATGGAATGCATTCGTATCAATTAAAACATGGATCGAATATACCAACGACTCATCAGGATACTAGCAAATTAAAAGACATTACTGTTTAAGAGACGATCGAACAACGGTGAACAGAGAATTAATCGATTATCAAATGCCTGCGTGGTATGCAATGTCTATTTTGTTAATTCCGTTCTCTCATTTTAGTGACAATCTATAAGCTAAGTATGAGGTTTAACACTCTTATGCTGTTAATTGGCCGATCAAAAAGCGGTAACCCAAGCTTTAATCACGTTTATGTTTAATGATGTGCGGTATGGTCCAGTTTTTCTTCGGCACATGACCACAGACGGTTCGCACGAATCGTGTTGGCTTCGCGATATTTATTTTATTATTACTTAATATTCTTACGGATAATCACTTATTGTAAATTGCATACCGTGGAAGTTTGGAAAAAATATTTTTGACATTGTTTTATCAAATACAGATACATCACTTCTGATAACAATTTGCCCAAAATCTCAATAGCATCAAAGATTTTATGATCATAACGAGCCGACGACATGCTGACAGCGCAATTTGGACGCAGTGATCAAGTGATCTTTTAGCTGTACAAACTGTCATGCCCATGCATTTAACTCCCTTTTAAAACACAAAAACAAGAACTTTTAAAGTTTTAAAAGAAAGTTACAGTCTGGCTTTTTTTTAACTTTCTTTAATCCCGCCATAGTTTTCTCACGTTTAAACGGTAACATATCGATACTTTTGTGAACAATATTTCTGCTTACAAAAATGATGTCATTATATTGCATTAACGTTCCTCTTGAAACTCAATATTAATTTCGTAGAATGTATCGCGTTTAAATATGTACAAGTAAAATACATTAGCCATGTATAACGAAGACGTATTGAACGCTTTAAGGCCATTTAAATTGGAGAAATCTGATTTTCCAAAAGGCTGCGGTGTGCCTCCAGTGGCGGATACCTTCATCACGGATCTGCCGAATGAGTCACCCAAAAAGTTTAGACACGGTGATATAAAGTTAACATGAAGACAAAAGAATACACGAACCAACGAATAGAATTATTCACGAGACACGCAGGCCTAAATCAATTTTTAAACTTACGGGAATACATATAATCGTCAATCTTACATGCAAAACCACTGAATGAGGTTTAAGAAGAGACGATTTTTATTTACTCGTTGTTCCATATAAACACGGGACCTTCAATATGTGATATCTTGAACCGCATGAACATAGTTTTAATTCTATGTGTAGAGAACAACTTTCCAATGTTCATGCTAAAATATTTAACTTCTTGGCATCACTTTGTTAGCCAGGTCGCCCACTTAATCTATATATACCATATGGTCGTCTGGGTTTGACCACTTTTTAGTCCAATGCTATATTCCAATAAAATGGTTGTCTTACTGTAATAGCTATTGATGTGAATGAAAACTATGTGGCGCACAGGGCATTGCAAACTTTTAATTCAGGGAAATACCTCGAACTATGTGTTTACTTTTTGTATTGTAAAGAATATAGCAACATGTCATGCATTTGCCGACTAGTACACTTGTTTATAAGGCTACAGCTGTAGCACTAGAGTCTAAGGTGTGTCTTCTTTTTACACGGGAACACAGCTTTAATGAAAAGTTTTGTTCTGGTTTAAGAGGACTGGTTGTTTTAAGTAAAAGTTGGCACCAAATACACTGAAAACTGACATTTAAACAAAGGTCGACTAAAATAGGTACTCGATAAAGCCTGTTTTAATAATATTGTTCTTGAGTTGCCATAAATTCGTCATTTCCGAAACAAATAGCGGTACAAAATGTTGACAATAATTATACTGAGCTGGTATTTAAACGTTATGATCAATCCATATATTGATAGAAAGACACTTAGATATATTCAGCAAATTTCACATACAATATCATTACATGTACTAAGTCCATATAAATGGACTCTCAGAGCCTTTGATAGTTTTTGCTATGGCGGCTCTGGGAGTCCATATTCACTCGTTCATAAAGACAAGAGCAAATCTGCGCACAAATTTCGTGCGCATAACTAAACAGACGTCGTTCGAAACAAATTGAGGAAAATAATGAATAAACTTTATAAACATGTTAAATTTACCTGAATGACAAATGACAATCTTCGGATGTTATCCTTTGCATGCACCCTATAAAAAACACGACGATGTTTCAACACACTTTTCTCGCTGACATGTTTATGTTTAAATTTGAATCAGTGTATTCTGTATCGAATACAACATCGTTATCGACTTTAATAGGCTCCAACACATAACCCGAAGTGCAAAATATTGGTGTACTACGACCTAACCAATATTGGGTCAATTTTCCAATAAGGCGGATACAGCGTACGAAAGAAAAACTAGGTCAATAAAAACAATTATTTCTTGCTTTAGTGGTTCCATTTGGATGAGTTTGTGGTTTAGACAGGTTAACTTTAATAAGTTCTTGCAGTTTCAGTGTTACTTAACCCTTGCATTGTTGATAACATTTTGCACCCATGGACAAGAGAGAGCGCATTGCAACTCTCAGCAGCCCATTGGGCTATAAAGCTGAGAGTTGAATTATTGCAACTATACATTAACTATCTTGTCACTTCGTTAGCTACAACAAAATACATACGATATGTGTGTAGCTGTATAAAACAGGTCATTTCCAAGTAAGGCAAGACTCGCGAAGTCCGCCCCTTTTACGACAGCAACCGTTTGACGATTTGTGCCGTCCGTGTTTGACCTTTCAATCTTGTGAGTGCCTGCATTTGCCCAAAATATTCTTTTATCTGAAATAATATATGTTATTAAAAAAACGTACGAAATTTGTCTCGTTACCTTGTTTATTTTGTTTCATCACAAATGTTTAATAAATTCAAAAAGACTATCAATGTTATGGATTAAAAACTCATATGCAAATTGTTTTTATACATCACATAGACTTTTAGCTTGGAGGTGTTACAACTAATAAGTTAAACTGCATTTAAAGGAGGATTACAACTTCGTTAAGAAATGAAGATCGAGTTAGAATGCTAAAGCTCGTAATAACGATTTATTATTGTTTGAAGTTTCGTCATTTGTTGTTAGTTGATTTCTTGACCATGAACACAATGAAAAGTTGTATTACTCCACAAATTATGTAGCTATCATTGTTATGGCTGCACCTTAAACATATCTATACAAGCATTTAGTTTGCAATTGGTATCACACAATGATTCAAAGGCATACAAGTAAAGATCAGGACAAACAATACACAAACGTAACAGGTTTATTTTCAAATGATAATTACTCTCCATTGCATATTTAAACATCAATGTAAAACGGTTTTCAACCATAAAATTTAATTTACAATCAATGCCTAAAACAGTTTTGTTTTAAATGTCCGGAAAACGAAAACTGACAAACGGAAAAAAATCCGTAAATTATAATGCTATAGTGTACGAAACGACATTCCGCAGTGTGGCGTTTGAAAAATTAGCCCTTAAACATATAACATAAGAAGAAAAAAGGTCTGGAAACACTCGGGCAAGGACGAAATAGCGTATAAACAACTGTGCTTTAATGTCTGATAAAAGTAATGTGTTAACAATGGTTATGCACAATATTTATAATAATGACGTCAACATGTCATCTTTCCAATGTCAAAACAAACAAAAACAAATGATTTTGTTTGCAGATTTCGTTCACACTGTGTTCATTTATAATTATTTACCATGTTGAACATTTAGTATATTTATCTGAATTTACGCCCTTACGCTCTTGTTCGATGTTGTCGCTGGTTTTGTTTCGAGGGTTTAACCAATGACGCCAAGAGTTCGTATTGCAGTTTGGTCTATTTATAGGTTTCCCTGAGGGAAGTTAAAAAAAATGCCTTAAAAACCTAAAACAACGACAATTATTAAAAATATGGACTTTGAGAAAAAAAAATCGACAAACATGTATTTTATATACATGACATAAATTGTGAAGAGTAAACAAAGTCAAATATAACACGAATGTTACATAAACATAGATCATATGTTGCTATGTTACTCATATTGTTGCGTATCCATGATTTAGTCAACTTAAATTGCAAAAATCATGAATAGACGAGTTAATTACATTTTGAAACAATATAGTATCGCAAAGTGCCAAAACCGTTAAAACCCAACTATTAACAGCGTGTGAAAAAACCTTCATATTTCCCTTTATCTATGCACGTGTAACGTCAATTTTGAGTTTTTATTTAAGAAGTATTAAAGTTTTAGAGTTGTTTTTATTTCCTTTTTTATACATCGACCATATCTTTAAAAAACGTAATACGAGATACCCATCATTAAAAAAAAATGTTGTTCAAATTACAATTAAATTTCTTTAAATTTATCAAGTTTAGGCATTATATGACAAACGTCAAATATTGCAAACATAAAAAAACTGTGTTAATTTTCAGGATCTAGCTGTATGGACCATAGGGACCGTTAAGTAAAAATAATCTATTATACTACATATATATACAAGGGATACAACTGTGAAAATTCCTGCACACAACCATGGTGTAAACAATAGCGAAATATTTGCTTCCAAACGCAATAAATACACCAATTAAACTGTATTACAACAGCCAAGACATTTATCTTTCAGAAAATAATACACTTGGCAATAAAGTACAAGCTTTTCATTGTACTCAGAGAGAAAGTTTCATTCGAAATGCTCAAAAATCCTTACTTGGACACAGGTGTGCACAGCTGAAAACTGAGAATTCTAGAAGTAACTTTCGTATTCCTTTGTTATAAAGCTCTTTTGCTGGTACATATTCCTTGGATAGTTTTTTTCATAGTTAAATAGAACATAACTACTATTTAGTGAGCATATTTTGCTAGAAATTCATATCAATCTGCTTCAATTTCACAATGACAATGTTTTACTTTCATTTTGGATAGTTCACATGTATTTCTAACATGCGATTTGATTGGTTGAAATTCCACTGCAGTAATAAATCCAGCCATTCACGTTCCACGTAACATTACCTGACAAATTGCATACAAATCCTTGAAGATAGTAGAAATGTAAACAAATTTAATATTTACGGTGTTTTACATTTATGCAGTTACATGAAATTATGGAAGGTGTCTACTTTGATTAATAAAGTGTCCATGGATAATAAATCAAGGTAAAATTTGCTCAACTTCTCTGTAATTATTAAATTATGAAACAAAATGTGTCAAAGTGAGTGTGCACACCTGTGTCGCATTTCGAAAATTTTACCGTTTTTCATGAAACTTTCGTTTGAAACACAACTATAAACACATTTACTAATATAAACATAGTTATTATCTGATAGATAAATGTCTGAGCTGTTGTTATACAGTATTTTGGTGTAATTATTGCTTTTGGAAGCGATTTTTTTGCTATTGTTCAGACCATGATGTTGTGCAGAAAATTTGACAGTTGTATCCCTTGTATATATGTATATAGTATAATAGAGTATTTTTTACCTAACGATCCCTGTGGTATGGACGTACGGTTTTACGGTAAAATTCACCGGTAGGTGACTAATAAGCATAAATACAAAATCTGTCATTATAATCACAAGTTTTTGTACAAACACATAATCAGCTTCGGCAGATTACAAACTTGTTCCATCAAATGCAAAAGCTGCGGGCCTTTGTATTCCAGTTACTATTGTTCGCCTTTGAGTTCCGTTGTAATTGGCCACGTCAATGGTTCCCCTCTGTGTATCAGTCCAATATACTTTCCTGCAATAATAATAATAATAATAAATGAAATAAAATAATAATAATAATAATAATAATTATTATTATTATTATTATTATTATTATTATTATTATTATTATCATTATTATCATTATAATTACTATTATTATTATTATTATTATTATTATTATTATATATTATTATTATTAAAAATTGACGTCGTCGTCGTCGAAATCATCATCATCATCATCATCATCATCATCATCATCATCATCATCATCATCATCATCATCATCATCATCATCATCATCATCATCATCATCATCATCATCATCATCAATGTTTATATAATTATCATCATAGCCATCATATTCTTCTTCTTCTTATTATTATTATTATTATTATAATTATTATTTTCAAAGGCCATGACAACTCAACAACTCATCTTGCTACCAGTTGTTTATAAAAAATATATATTATATTCGATATTTTACATGACTGTCCAGTCCTCTAAGCCGAAATGAATGTAAAACAAATTTGTGTCTTTCTGTCGTATCCACAAATCTGCACTAAAACTAAATTTAGATTCACATCCTTCATCGAATCATTTCTGGCGTCAGTTGTCAGAACGAAAGTACGGTTGATATTCAAATGCATTATTTTTCTCTTTCCGGGATAGTGTTTTAGTATGTTGATGCTGCATTAACAAATATAAGTGTATATGAAGTGAGAACACCAAAAATAAACAACGGTTGCGATAGACACATATAAACATAGCATAATATCACTTAAAGTACAATTCATTGATTAATGACGCGTTGATACGTGAATTGCGACAGGACTTGTTTACCGGTGGTGATTTAATTTTTGTGGATAATTTTGCATTTTTTCTCTGAATTTAACATTCGATGGATGGGAAATCTAACTCTTACTGATGATATGGATTTACATGCATTTACCAAGATTGGTTATGTCAATTATAAAACAATATATACTGCAAGATCTATTAATGCTAAGCTTTTCATTGATTTGTGTACGTGGTAGAACAATCATAGAATTCAAGTGTGGATATGCTGTGCGCTGCAGAACTTTAGTACTAAAACTTTAGCACGGGTACTAACAAGGAATTAGTTGTAATTAATTAGACCATTAATAACGTATATTAAGGCTGATTACATGATTAACTTTTTTGGAATAATTGACTAATCCATTCACTACCAGGGAACGAGACTTTTTAAAAAGTAATATATGAATTCAACAAAATGATACATTAACATGGTTAATATAAGCCCGACTAAATACAGATAGACGAGAGCACATCAATTTTTGGAAACTAAGTACGTTATGGTCGAATTTAGCCCCTCAGTCAGCACAATATTTAATACTAATGCCCCATATAAAGACCACTTTAAATAGTCATTTTCTTATAGGAATGCACTTTACAATCATAATAACATAGAATGAAGACAGTGGACCATACTTATGTTAAGTTCAAGAGAATTGGTTGTACACTATACTCATGCTTATGACTGTATTTAAACAGCTTATTTAATAACTTAAGTAAATAAAAAAAACACACCAAAATTGCCAAAAAAGTATTGGTATACGTTAAATAATTATAGCATGTTAACATTTCGTTAATTAAAAAAAGTATCCCGAATTTAATTGCGTTAAATTTTCCGGCTGAATATATTACAAATTATCGCAAGGTATCTAGGTCAAAAGCGGTTTAAGACAGCTTAAAACGACCTTATCAACCTACATACAAAATAAATGCATTTTTTTCAATCGATCATACGGTGGCCCAGATGTTACATGTTTAATGTTGTTAACTTCGTTTTCACATATTAGCAACTCGTTCGCACGCCTTAGTAACTCGTTGCCACGACTTAATAATTCGTGAAAACGAGATAATTAACTCGTGCGAACAAATAAATAAGTCGTTGGAACCTTTTAGTAAGTCGTTTTTGAACGAGTTACTTAGTCGACATAGCTTACTAGTGTCAACGCCAAAGCTAACTCGTTGCAATGAGATAAGATTCATCTACGGATATTTGTAATGAAGGCCTTTTGGCTGCGATATGCTTTGCAAGAATTATGGCTCTTCATTAGCTTGCTATTATAGTATAAAGTATATATTATTGTGTTTGCTCAAGTCTTATTAAACCGCGTTTCACTGAATTAAATTAATGTATAGGGAATTTTAAAGGGAGGTATTTAAGCTGCTACCATTTTTGAATGCATAATTATTGCCATTTTTTAGTTTATGCGCACGATTCGCTGACGCAGCTTATGCACAGTGTATACTAGATACAGAGAGATGTCGTGCAGGGCAAATACCCTCCCCCAATCTAATTACCAACATCAGCCATATGACCTCCGGGACATACGACAGCCCGTATAATAACTATTCCATCCTTTAGCCATTAATCGAATTATGTTTGAACAATATCGTAATTGAGGGTGGTTTATGATTTTTAAGAACTGTACCCTCATGTAATTTTCCCAGATGGCATTTTTAGTTTGGCTTTATCAATTGGAATTAGGGAAAAATGTATGTACATTTGTATATTTTATGTAAATGGAATAAAGCCTCAAAAAGTAAAGCCTGACAAGTAATCAAGTGCAATATCCATGCAATAACGAAAGACAAAATTGATATTTTGTTCGTACTGCACTTCCCGTCAATGTGATATAATTATAGTCCTATAAAGTTTCCTGTTGTTAGAAAAGAAACCCGAAGGCCGGATGGACTTCGAGACGGAAAACCGGATTCCAATATACCCGCTCCCTAACCACACTTTTAGCTTGCGGGAATATAAAAATAGCACGATTATCAACAAGAACGTCTTCGCAAACCCGATATGTTTCTAAGTTTAGAATTCGATACCGCTTTAATTGAATTTAATTAAAAACAAAACAACACCGAGCTATGACCAACAGGGAAATTCACATAGAAAATAACGTTATAATGTTCACTCAAATACAGTCCAATTAGGTGATCAGAAGTACTCAGATTTCAAACTCGCTTAAATGATCCCCCACCCCCTCTTCTCATGTTACCATGGGAAATTGGTTGATGCTAAAATTATACCACTGCAAAGAATGAAAGATCGTGTACATGAACATTCCAAAAATTATGGCGTTAAACTGGTTCTGAAGGGTAGCAACTCATAATCGGGAACGTGAAAAGGGACTATTCTTACCATCGAGAAAATGCTTGGCAGAAACTTTAACAAATGTTGAGTGAAAGTATTTAAACCTAAGCATAGTTTTACGCCTGAAAGGATCGAATAACATGACCACATGCATAAATGATTGAAAACGTTGCGTCTTGTGTTACAGAGGTATGGCATGAAACGGATGAAAACATACAATTGACTTCGAGGAGCAATACTCAGCTTACTTTTCTTCTAGATCTAAGGTAATGTCAGAAGGTTGAAGATTGTTCCACGCTGGATCAATCGCTAGTACCCTGTGACCAGTTTCTAAGCGCACTGCTTCTATTTCCAGTGGGAATGGTCTCAAGTAGAAAAGCAGTCTTGAAATGGGATCAACGGCCACTCCACGATAAAATGAGTATATGTAGACTGTAAAAATAACAAGAGGGCACGCGGCGCTTATTCAGTTTCAGCATTTCATGAACAACAATTATTGGCGTCGCTCTGGAGAGCGGCGACTAGTATGTAATGCTTTTTTTTTCGCTTATGGGAGAAGAAGTTATTTTACGGATCAATGTATATATTTTTGTTTTAAGAATATCTTGCATGGTGGTGATTTTTTGTGTAAATTAGTGTAAATAAGTACTGCATTTGTGCCTATTACATTTATTACAACATTTATTGCCAATAATGCAAAGCTAATTGTTTTAATTAATAACTGATCCACAACAGATCACAGGGGAAATATCACAGGGACTTGGCAAATACGCGAAACTTTCTGGTTTTGTATAAAAACAAAACATAATCAAAATATATTTATTTTGTGATTTTTCTAATTTGCTAATTTAGTGGAGAATCAATGTAATACGATATTTGACGACCTAACGCGCAAGCAAGTTTATTGGAAGGCGTAGTGGTACGAAAACGTACAATGTACTAGTTTATTAATAGACATATAATAACGATCGCTATACACAACTTCACCAAAAAGCAGTACATAAATGATGTCAGCCGGAATACATGTTGCTCAGTTGGGAGAGCGTAAGACTGGAGTTGTTTACGCAACAATCATCTAAAGGCCCCCGGTTCAATCCCGGGTTTCGGCACGAACGGAACAGTTCGGCGGCTGACAATTTTTTTCAGTCAGGTTAATAGATATAATAAAGCTTTATTTTATGTAGACATTTTAAAATCCATTTTACTACAATTGGACATTTTATTAAAATTAATGGATGCCGCGTGGTGACAACGTTTATTAAATTTTCTAACATCACTTAAATACCTTTTAAAAATACACGTGTTTTTATATTAACAAATAAATTCAAACAACACATCTATTATCCATGTATTTTTATGGTTGTCTATCATAGGCCCTTAGTACTATCCCTACCACATATAGAGCGCAAAGCGCGACACGTATTATTGATTGTAACAATGAGTTGCGATTAAGGAAGCAGCCGCTTATCAAGGAGGAGCTGTGTCCCAGCAACCCGTGTCCCTAGAGTCAAGCACTCCTCAGAGTTTTTATTTAAGAACCACATATAAAGCGCGAAGCGCGACAAGTATTACTATCCAGGTGGTATGGGCCCTTTAGCATTATCCTACTATTACGTCCATAGTTATCTTCCTTAGAATTTGAGAAATTTTGAAATCGTTGTTCAAAGTCCAAAATTTTCATCCGATTGTTCCCAAACTTGCACAGGTTTGTTTTATCAAGGAGGACCCAAACCAAACTCTATATGAGCAATATCGGATAATAAGTCCAGAATTATGTCTCTTTGAATTTAAAAATAAAAGTGAAAAACTGCTTGGTTAGGTGATTATGTCAACATTTTTCATCAGATTCTTTCCAAACTTACAGTGTCTTCATATCAATGAGCATTTTTACCACATTTAAAATGAGAAACATCGGGACAATAAATCCAGAATTTTTTTCTATTAAATTTGACAAAATAAACAATTTCCACTTGTTTAAAAGATTTCACAACTTTTGTCTGAATCTTTCCAAACTTGTTAAATGCTTTTATATCAGTATTACTCGAACCCTATTGAAAATGGTGAATATCGTAGCAATAAATCTATTACGATCTTTTACTGAATTTCAAAGTATTGTGAAATGCAGCTTCTTTATGCAATTTACAGTTTTCATTCAATTTTTTTTTTCAAACTTTTACAGTGTTTTCATATCAATGAGTACTCAACCCCTATCGTAAATGAGCAACGTAAGAATAAGTTCAGAATCATCTCCCCTTGAAGTTGAGAAAAATTTGAAATAACGCTTACAAGATGAAGCAGATTTTTTAAAACCTACACAGTTCTGTTCCATTAATGAAAACTGCACACGGATGCCAGTAAAAAAAAGGAAACCAATGTTAATAAAATGAACTATGAAATATTTGGGGGTTACAACACAAAATCATAGATAATGGTTATTTAAGGGTTATAACACAAAATTATAGATAATGGTTATACCAGTATCTTTTTCTATTTTGTATAAAACAATCGGCCAATATATTAATATTTACAGTAGAAAAAAATCGTTCCATGTAACTTCATTGAGTGCCTTTTACACTGAAATTCACGACGCCCTTTGATGCTTTGCATCAATACTTATCTTTTACATTATATTAATATAAATAACCAGAGTGTACCACACTGAAGTGTAAATGAATACCGGACCCTACTGGGGTAGGCTTGGAGGGCTATTTCCTCAGCATGGTGTTAGACAATGGTACATGATTGAACAATAATGATCCGATTCGGAGCATATTTCTTTTTTGTCCTCTTGTTGATTTACGTTGTTGCAAAACAAAATTCCCGACTAAAATATTAATGCATGTCTCACTTAATTGTGTGGTCAATAAATACATAATTTTATTTTTCAAAATTGTTTATTTAAATTTACAAAGCAACTTATTCACATCTTCAAACATCTATTCGTCAGTTTTTACTGTTTGAAAACTTGCACATGGCTATGTTGTACGGACATTTATCTGGTATTTTGAAATATAAATATAAAATGTAAAATATATAAATTGATAACAAAATAAAAATAAATATATATATATATATATATATATATATATATATATATATATATATATATATACTTCCTCAATTGTGCAGCGAATTGAATTTTCTTTCTGGAAATGTTCATATGTTGCAAATGCTGGGTCAAATTTTATGAAATAAAACGATACACAACTCGCATGACCTACTCGTCATCGATCTTACCCGATCCAATACTGAAATCGTCACAGAGAAAATGGCATTTTCCTTTCAAGGTTCGCGGACCTCGGTACCATAATTCAATAAAACGTATGCAAAAAAATTTGTACCGTTACATTATGCATCAAAACTAACTGTCAAGCGCCTTTTGAAACCTTTGTTCACATACATTTCAACAATTGCACAATCGATGAAGTAATGGCTGTTCAAATCGAAGTTTTCGGACATCCCCTTTTTTGGCAAAAATTATTATTTTTCGTGACTCTTAATTTTCGGACATGCGCGTGTTCGTCTATCATTTATGACTCAATTTTCGGACAGTATATTTGACAGCGCTATTTTACCAGATTTCGGCACTAGAATCGCTTATCTTATGACACTTTGATCATGGGGTTTTACAAACGGATTAAGGTCATACAAACTGGCGGACGCATGCTTTAGGATAATGGACCATATTATTTGCGTAATTTGGTAAATACCCATGTATACCCGTAAACTTACAAAGTGCATGTACGTAAGAACATTTGTATTATGAGGGGTAAGCGTTTAATTAAAAGAAAAACGAAAATCGAGGATGTCAGCATAACGTCTATTTATTTTAAGAGGTTGATCACGTCCGTTTTAATGCCTAACCATAGCTTTTGCTGTAGAAGACGTTTCAAACGCACCAGTTGTATAATGCTTTATAGAAGCTGCATTTAACTCTTCGACCGATGGCGCTCTGAGACTGTTAAACCACGTACGGGTGTGTTTTTTGTACTGTACGCTTACATTGTATTCGATAAAACTGATTTTGTTTTGCGTATAAATCGTTTTTCAGGAGAATAATATGGAGGACTAAACATGTGGTTTTTAAAATATTTTATTAACATAGTGTGCGTGCACTAAGACGTTTGCAGACTGGTCGATCAAAGTAGTAGCTATTAAACACAAGCTTTTTCTGAACGTGTAATATATGTTTAACCTGTATTATGTTCTATTTATTTTAATTGTTAAAGACAAACAATATAAGTATTTTACTAATCCGTTGTGAATATTTGTAACGAAATGGACCTGCATTGATATGTATTTGTATTTAGTACAATTTAGAGTAATGCCTTTTAAGCGAAATAGTTAATATATATGACTTGTGAGCATTCAAAGGGTTTATAAATCACTTGTACATCAAACACACAGTTTTATTACACAACAACGCAGTTCGTTAACAACTATTTGTGAATATTTCAGCAAATAAATTATTATTATTCATCGAATGGTAAAACGTACTGAATAGTTTATGACAAAAACTAAACACGATAAAGATTGATTCTGTAATTGTATTCTTATGCGAAACAAATACATCATCAAGCTAATGTATTATTCAATGCGCATTTACTTTCATAATTGTACAGATGGCAGAAGGTGGTCCCTGGAGTGATAAGTCGGGTAATGGATGTATCCAAAGTGACAGCGGCCTTTACAGTCGTCACTCTCTGGTAAGAACTTGTTAATGTTGATTTCAAGTACACGTTGTAAGTATAGGAGTATGTTCTGTTCACCTAAAAGTTGTAAGTAGAGGTGTATGTGCAGTTCATCTAAAGAGTGTATGTACTGATGTATGTGCAGTGTACTTTGAAGTTGTAAGTACTGTTGTATTGGTGTATGTTCACGAAAAATACATGTAGACGCTATAAGTGCTTGTGTATGTGCACGTAACGTAGAAGTTAAAAGAACTGGTGACTGTGAACTGCACGCAGAAGTTGTAAGTAATGGCGTTATTGCTATTGACATAGGAATTGCACGTACTGTTGTGTGTGCAGTGTATGTAGACGATGTACGTACGTGAGTATGTGCAGGTCAGGAAGAAATTGTAAGTTTTGGTGTATGTGCAGTTTACTCGGACGTTTTTAATTTTCTTGCATGAGAACTTCACGTAGAAGTTGAAGTTACTTTTGTACGTGCAGCTGTCACGCAAACTTTGTAAGTAGATTGGTTTGTGCTGTTGACGTAGAATTTCTATATACTGGTAAATTTGCAATTTCCGTACAAGTTATTAGTACTGGTATGTACGGTTCACGAAGGAGTTGCACAGACTTGTGGATGTGCAGTGCGCGTAGAAGATAAATGTACTAGTATGTATGCAGTTCAATCAGAAGTTGTTGTCTTACAATACTGTAGAACTTCTGATTTCAATTTTCTTCTATTGTTTCTTTGTAGATAGAGAATAGGAGAATCGATGATGCGTAAAACACTTATGCAGTCCAAACATGAGTGTTAATCAAGCTTTACCCGTTGATATTTTCGTTTTGAGTTGCGATACCAATAATATAATTAAATACGATTACAAATATAAGTATATACTACACAGACAGGTGCTTGATTATTTAATAAGACTATGACATATTTAAAAAACTGCCATCAGTTTTTCAAATGAAATCAATTTATTAACGAATGAAATTATAACTGTTAAAAACACACACTGGATTCGTTTATAACGTGGTAGAGCCACAATCAATCGTAAGCAAATCACCAGTATAGCTCTGTAAGCCACGTTCCTAGTTACCTGTCTGTAGGCAGATCTCCAGTATAGCTCTGTATGCCACGTTCCTAGTTACATGTTTGTAAGCAGATCTTCCGTATGGCTGTGTATGCCACGTTCTTAGTTACCTGTCTGTGAGCAGGTCTCCAGTAAAGCTCAGTATAACACGTTCCTAGTTACCTGTCTGTAAGCAAATATACAGTATAGCTCTATATGCCACGTTCCTCGTTGCCTGTATGTAAGCAGATCTCCAGTAGAGCTATGAATTCCATTTTTCCTAGTTACCTTCCTGTTAGCAGATATCCAAAATGGCTCTGTATGCCACTTTCCTAGTTACCTGTCTGTAAGCAGATCTTCATTATAGCTATGTATGCCACGTTACTAGTTACCTTTCTGCGATCAGATATCCAGTATTTTTCTGTATGCCACGTTCCTAGTTACATGTTTGTAAGCATATCTACAGTATAGCTCTGTATACCACGTTCCTAGTTATCTTTCTGCGAGCGAATATCCAGTATTTGTCTGTATGCCACGTTCCTAGTTACCTGTCAGTAAGCTGATCTCCAGTATTGCTCTGTATGCCACGTTCCTAGTTACCTGTCGGTAAGCAGATCTCCAGTATAGCTATGTATGCCACGTTCCTAGTGTGGAAACTGTGATCCTCCGCGCTCTGGTGTCGCCATCTAGATTTGGTGGCATTAACAACAAACATCGCGACACTTGTGTAATCCCTTATTCTATTATGATACTCTATTATATTCATACAGACAACGATCAACCTGAGTGTTCTAAAAATTATCATGAAAAAAACCCAACACATTTCTAGACTAGAGCGCATCATTGGAAAAATATTGTTTCATGTAGAGTTCACGATTTATTGATCAACATATGTAAGAATCAAAATAATGCTCGTGTTTTTGGTATTAATTTGTCAATGAACTACTTGTTCTTATTTTTAATGTACAGCTATTAAACTTGTGTTCTACCTGTAATGCCTTAAATCTGGAAGATTATTGCGATACTTTGAATTCAATGGGGGTAAATCCAGGACTGGTGATCGTTATAAGGTTTATTAAATCATAAAGACGAGTTTGCTTTATTTTTCCAGTAAGTAATTTCTTAATTAAAAGAGTGTTCCTTAGTTCAATTTACCCCAACAAATTCATAAGATCAAACTTGTCACATTAGAATAACAACTGTGTTTTCTTTGCAGATCGTGTTATTGCAAAGGAAGACGGTTTTATAGTGGTTCCTTGTCATAGATAAAGGACCGCACCATATTAACAACGTTTTTTTCGTGTCGAGTTGCTTCACATGTATTGGATCTGTGTTGAATCATTTCAAATGGGAATCAGTCATTATATTGCGAGCATTACTTATAAACGGATCATAAATACAGCGTTATGAAAACAAACGTAAAACGTGTGCATCTATTAGATATGTGATGAAGAAGAAAGTGTTGTCACCTCTAATGAATCTTGTTTGAAAAATCTGTAACATATACCTTTAGTGTATAGTTCACGCATGAAATTTACTACCATATGTAAAATTATACATTTCCATAATTTCGACAAAGAAGTCAGGATATTACCCAGCTTCCATATCCCTTTAATAATAAACCACAGACATTCTTCAAACGGTAATTTGATCAAACCGAGATCTTTTGAATGAGATTTGAGTAATTTGATCCAATATACATGGTATTGTATTACCGTCTCAAATTGACAGGTTTCATTCAGGCTTATTGAATCGAGCCATACAAATGCATCTTTTGCTTTTGAAGCTATTACTGTTATTTTACACAACGCGACGAGTCTTCAATACCAAGCACACCTCGTTAAATTTATACTCAGATTTACAACCAAGTAAAACGCACGTAACACAAGTTGTGAACATATGTCAAAAAGTTTAATATAGTTTACTATATCGGGAAGAATTGGTTTAAGTGGAAATAAAGTCTACAGGTAAGCTAACCTTTATTGTTTGTTTCAATGCGATTTGATGTAGTTTACTGTAAGACCGTTGAATTAAAAGAAATGTGTATCGTAAAGGAACTAATATAAAACACAATGAATTGTAATTAAGTTAATGGTTTACCACTAATGTATACTACTGCTCTAACAAGTAAACATAACTACAACAGTTACTTGCAATCTTAATTATTTTTCGGAATTTCAAAGTGATCAATATATGTTCGGAGTAATTAATTAGCATGGTGTGTTAAATATTATATCGGGAATAGTTTTTATCGTATTGTTTACTGTATTGTAGAACAATATTTATATGTTTTTGTTTTATTGTATTTGTTACGAAGCAATGGGTATATGTTTTAAGTAACACAATGCTTTGAGAAAATCATATACTTTGAGATTTCATTTTAGATTTTAGAAATAAATTGTTAATTTACCTTGGTTTATTCGGCAATAAACATCGATTTGGAAGTTCTTATGTATGGCTTTAACAATATAAATACAGTGACATTTCACTAGTACCGGCTTTCGAGAAACCTTATGAATGCCTGTTGATTTCTGTTGGCAAATAGTAACTAAATCAGCTATGTCGTTCAAAATTGTTTTCTTATTTACATTTATTATATTAATGAGATAAACACTCGGTTATATAAATATCAATAATATTCATTTGCCATTGAAACTGAGGAGTATACTGTACAATGCTATTATTGAGTTTCGCTGTAAAATTCGTTTAATGTCAATATTAAGATCAACGAGTATCATACTACAAGTATAAATCCATTACTCCTGAAGAATATCAGCATGTATGATGAAATGTACCCTTAAACATTGTGTGTATAACCCATGGCAACTTGTGAGGTTGTTTGACCTTAAACATACAATGTTTTGCATCGTTCATTTACTGGCGTTGAACAGTGTTTTGATAATATGTTGTGCTTCCTATGTGTATATCGAATATGGTTCTTTTGTTTTGTGTCACATTGTTTTGGAAACTGATTACTTAGTTTCAAAAGAGCATCTCTCCGGGATTGTAGCTGAAGTTGTACTTTGATTATATTTTTTGCGGGTGGATATTTATTGAGAAAAACAGGGGTTTACGATAATAGGTGATTAATTTCTATTGCATATTAGTCCTACTAGCGGGCTAAAACTGGTCGTTAGGTTTAATTTTCAGTTTGGCGCCATGGAATATAAGTGAGCACATTGCGATTCTCAAAAAAGCGCTTTTCTAGAACGTGTTAAAACGTTTAAAAAATATCGATAAGTTCAATACCGATGACATTACAGAAAAAAACCATTTAACAAGATATAAATGCTTTTAAACACTGCACTAGATAACATTTTATAGTGAAATTGAGATACCATATATATTTCTGACAGGTTAATATGAAAACATTTCCTCCGTTGAGTGTTTCAACAAGCAGTTAAATGGATAAAAAACAATACGTGACAGGTTGCCTTGTGACATTACAAACATAATAAAAGAAACTGCCCAAGAAGAATAAATGGTCTTCTTTTGAAATAAAAAAGCAGTACAGTTGTTTTCATATAATTTTAACTGGAGCGATTTCTGTTCGAAATTCTTATTGCCGAAATCAGCGTTTCGGAAATACAGTACAGCTCACGCAAAACCAACAAAGTCCGCGGCTATGCCGCGGACAGATTGTTTTGTATTCGAAGTTTCTCCGCATCCACAACGAGTATTCACTCGGCATGCCCCTGGAGCACTCGGCGATAATTCGCGGAGTGACGCCGCGTCTGTTTTTGCCTCGGGATCGATCCGCCTTATCACGCCGCGTTTAATACGCGGCGATTCGCCGAAACGAAATATTTACAAATATTGATTGAATATTATAACAAATGTTAAATAATGTTCAAATTAACGAATATTAAAAACAGATACAAATAATACCCTGATATATTAAGTTGTTCGCTTGTAAAGAACTAAGGTTAAGAGCAAGATGTTCAAGTCGGTCTGCTCTTAACTACGCTAAGAACGATGACCACCGCATCTGCCTGTGCACACTGATTAGCCAGTTTATACTTCACCACTGGTACACTGCAGACAGTAAGAGTGAGTGTGTGTGTATGTAATCGAAAGTGTTCAACAGCTTGTGCGACGACATTGGCCAGTTTGTCATTGAAATCTGTACATATTTGCTGCTTTCAGGGAAAACGGGGCTTAATGCATGTCAAATAAGTGGTGTCCTTTGCACACTGATTAGCCTGTGCAAAGCGCACAAAATAATCATGGACGACACTTTCTGATTGTATGGTGTTTTTCGTTTAAAGACAGTCTCTGGTACTGGGATGACAATTTATGCATGTGCATTAAGCCCTGTTTTCTCAAAATGGAGCTTAAATTATCTTTTCTATTTATGATTTGAAAAAAAGGATAAAAGTGATAATAACTTCAAAGTAACTTCGCTGACAAGGAAAATAAACAAAATCACTTTTAAATCAAATACACAACCAATGAGTTCTAATTTTTTTTTACCTTTTGGCATTTTAGTAAACATCTAAAAGGGACTTTTTTACAGTTTGTCATTAAATGCTTAATAATGATAAATGTAAACATTGGATCTTAAAAGCTCCATTAAAAAACAAGAGCACAAATCAAGAACCAAAAGTAACCCTACTACATATACATATATATATATATATCTCAGACACGTGGAGTATCATATGCAAATGATGATGATGATGATAATGATGAAAATGACGACGACGACCACGTCGCCGCCGCCGCCACCGCCGCCGATGACGATGATGCTGCTGCTGCTGCTGATGATGATGCTGCTGCTGCTGCTGCTGATGATGATGATGATGATGATGATGATTATGCTCAATATCACGACCGCATTTGATGGAGAAGTGGACCGCTAAACATTAGAACTGACGTGTATGCATGTACATCGAGCAAGCATAATAGGCTCAAATTTAACCGAGAGTTCTGTTTAAAATTGAGTAGCTTTTCTTCACATGGACTGGGTATTAAAGATAAAGACCGCAGGAGCATATCGGCAATCGAAATAGCGCTCATTCTGTACCCCGCAAATTCATGTTTTGAACATAACATTAAGAAATTAAGAACCCAGTCATTACGTTATTCTTACAAAATTTCTTGCGTGTCATGAATTACCAAAAGGTTGAAATCGTAACACCATTATACGTTTGCCTTACATATACGTATTGAAGGCAATGATACGTGAAGTTTTCAATGGTAAACCGTTATCAGGATTTTGGGCAAAATATGAATTGAAAAAGTTGGCATTTATACCTGCTCTAACTGCCACACTTAAAATGATCGCATTACCAAAAAGCTTTAAAATGACGACGAAAATTATCACCTAAACACAATTATAGACTTAAATAATCAATTGACATAATCGCGCATGTAACTTAAGAAGCCTCTCCAAGCAAATATTCAGCATCAATACAACCATGACCTACTTGAATACAATGGTTGTTTATACATGTTAACATGTATATAATGTGATTCACATAGCTACTGAAAAACACACTATGACGCATAGGCACTTACAAGTAACAGGATACAAGATCTAAACTACAATGTAAAGCCTGTTGTTCATGAAAAAAATGTTCCTTATTCTTGATCATACACATAGTTGTCCGAAAAGGCTTGATGTATAATACAATGCATATTGCAAAACATTTACAATGGCAGGAAAATAATGTGATCGGAAGAAATACGTATTAAATATCCTTGCATAATGACACATCAGACCACCATGGCATGCAACTGTTTGTCTTTAACTGTTAATACTCTCTTGGTTAGTCGTTGGAAATTCTACACATTCGATAATTATCTTCCTGTGATCATGGACAATTAAGAAACTATATTCAGCTTGCTGGTATGCAAAATATATTAATGTAGAGCAGGCTTGGCTGGGGTATTGATTTTATCAGACCGCCATTCCCGGGCGTTGTATCAGATTGCAAAGATACAATACGTATTCAACTGTTTGTTTGAAAACTATGGGCGCACTGTCATGTTTTCAGCGCTAACATGCACGTAGGCCATGCTTAAGTACGGTATACTTTTCCGCAATGAAATTGAGGACTTGACATAAATTATTGCATTTTTAAGAGGGTTTTAACATGCGATTTAGTTGCAGTTTTATAACATGTAACCGCTGCGTGCTGTAAACATTAAGCTTGTAATATGATCCGCGGGAAAAAAACTAGGCCTGTTAAAGGGAGCTTACACATTTGAATGAAATTAGAAAACGAATGAGGTTTATTGCCAATATATGAAGGTGTGTTTTCCCATTTACATGTGGTACTATATTTTTGTGTTTTATTATTCACATATCCATAATACTTATAATGAGTATATGGAAAAGACGATCATATAAAGTACAACATGGTAGATAATAAGACGAGACTTTCAATAATGTCATTGGCAGTACATAGGATAGACACTTTTTTATATAAAAAAACAAACATAACAAGAGATTGCCAAGCAATATGGTCCCCTACCGGTGTAACTCCACCATTTTTTATAACTTTTAAATTTGTTGCCATAGCAACCACAATTTTTGACGTAGGAACAAAATGAATTGACATGCATTATCTCCATATTGCCATCTGTCCATGTTTCAAGTTTCATGAAAAATACGAAGAACTTTTTAAGTTATCGCAGGATCCAGAAAAGTGTGACGGACTGACAGACACACAGACAGACAGACAGACTGACAGACTGACAGACTGACACACAGAGCGCAAACCATAAGTCCCCTCCGGTTTTACTGGTAGGGGACAATAAAATGGAACATGAATTCAAAACCATAAATAAATATAATAAAAATACATGTATGTTATGTGTTTCTATTATACAATTATTTGATTTAATTATGCTTGTTTCAAACAGAAAATGATAACTGATCGCACTTAATAAAAGAATTCATCCTATTACGTGTATATTACAGTAAACCATGTCTCGTAGGAAAAGAATATAAATACACATCTAAAAAAATTTAAGTGTATTATCAATAACGTAAAAAATGGCCAGCTTGTAGGGGAATTTCTTTTCTTTATTTTAGAGTGTGCAAATCCATTATTAGTTAAACGATCGGTATGTCCTGTTCGGAAAATAGGAATACCAAATATATATCAAGCATTTGTGTTACACACGGAAGTTTTATACATTAAATTAGTTAATAAGATATCAGCTAAGTCTGCTCGACATAAGTTATTCATTGAAAATAATTTGCATTGCAAATATGTTCTTCCCATTGCACAAAATCTAAAAACAGCAAGCCCACAAATCAAAGGACGTATTTGCAAACCTATTTTATCATATACAAAAACAAGCTTTGCAGGGGTATCGATTGCAACGGGATTTTCCAAAGCCGTATCAGATTTCACAAGTACAATTTAAACTTATGAGGTGTTCGCCATGGTTCTTATAAATATTGAGTGTATTAACATAAACGAAATATCAAGCGCACAAGCCCTCCCGTTCATCATGTTTAAGGTACACGATCTTCAACAATGGGCAAATACATACTAGTAATACATGCCATTTCCAAAGCGTCCAACAATATATACCAGAGTGCAAGCTTCATTTTTATATTATAACGGGTATTTGAACGTTATATACATACTTTGGAATTTTAACAAGTTTAAGATTTATAAAAATATGTTATGTTCAAGAATTAATAATCGCACGGTCAAATAAAACATTATATCAAATCAATGAAGGCACTGATATATTTGGCATACGTACCTGTTTTGTTATGCCCCCTAAGAGTGGTATGTAGTTTTTTAACAGTCCGTCAAGCCGTCCGTCTGTCTGTTTGTCTGTCTGTCTGTCCGTCAGTCAGTCAGTCTGTCCGTCCGTCCGAACACTTTAACATTGGTCATAACTTTTGCAATATTGAAGATAGAAACTTGATATTTGGCTTGCATGTGTATCTCATGGAGCTGCACATTTTGAGTGGTGAAGAGTCACGGTCAAGGTCATCCTTCAAGGTTTAACGGGGGACATTGTGTTTCACAAACACATCTTGTTTTTTCTATACTTATCTGCGAGTGAAAAAGTACTACTGAAAATCCTAATCTTAACCATTTACCACTTAGATACGTTTTTTGATGCATTTGTAGTCCCTTAGAAAGTAACATTAATTAAAAAACTTTCTTACCAAATTCAAGTTTTAAAGGCTTCATTTTCAACCCTTGGTTACTGATGAGCAGCAAACAGCATTAAACCTGAACAGACTATGAGTTACTCACAGGCTGTTCTGGTTTGATGCCAGTTGCAAAAGACATTTTCACTTTGCTTTTTATTGGGGTAAGAGTTAAAGCAAGAGAGCCAAAGGCAGCGGTTCCCTCTCCTGAGACCAGCTGGGACTGAACTATTCTGAACAGGTTTTGTGATGTATCCAGAACCAGTTTAGTACTCGGCAAAGATATCTTTGCTCTCTTACTTTAAGTTTCTAATTTTCATCAAGATTTTGAGCAAGTTTCATGATGATTGTTTAAAGATCTTGATTGTTCACATGATTCTTGTACAGCAATATACATTTTAACTACCTAAACCCCTGCCAGCCATGGTTTTCATTGGAACTTTCCCCAGATATTATTTGAACAAATGCCTTATGCAAGTTTCATGATGATTGGGCAAAAATATTACCTCTACATTGCTCTAAAGCTTTTACTATAGCAATATAAGGAATATGTCCCCCACCTCACCCCATGGTAGCCATGTTTTAACCCTTTCCCACTCAGGTCAAGGTCATCCTTCAAGGTAAAAAATATGGCTTCAAAGCGGCACAGAAGGGGGCATTGTGTTTCTGACAAACACATCTCTTGTAAGTTGTTCGCTTGCGAACAACTAAGGCTAAGAGCAAATTTTGCAAGTCGGTCTGCTCTTAACTACGCTAAGAACGATGACCACCGCATCTGCTTGTGCAAACTGATAAGCCTGTTAATGCTTCACCACTGGTACACTGCAGACAGTGAGTGTGTGTATGTATACAATAGTGATTAACAGCTTGTGCGACGACATTGGCCAGTTTGTCATTGAAATCTGTACATATTGACTGCGTTCAGGGAATTCGGGGCTTTATGAATGTCCAATAAGTGGTGTCCAGTGCGCACAAGCTAATCAAGGACGACTCTTTCTGATTGTATGGTGTTTTTCGTTTAAAGACATTCTCTGGTACTGGGTTGACACTTAATGCATATGCATTAAGCCCTGTTTCCCCAAAATGAAGCTTAAATTATATGTTCTATTAATGATTTGAAAAAAGGATAAAAGTGATAATAACTTCAAAGTAACTTCGCTGACAAGGCAAATAAATAAATTTACTTTTAAATGAATCAGCCAATGAGTTCTATATTTTTAACTTGTGGCGTTGTTAGTAAACATCTAAAAGGGACCTTTTCACAGTTTGTCATTAAATGCTTAATGTTACTTAATATAAACATTGGATCTTAAAAGCTCCATTAAAAAACAAGAATAAAATTATATAAACAAAAAAAAGTTACCTTCAATTGGGCTCGAACCACTGACCCCTGGAATAAAAGTCTATCGTTCAGACCACTCGACCATCCGTGCTCATACAATGAGAGATGTATTTGATACTTTATATAAGCAATCCTCGTAGTATGAAAAAATATAACGACAGCAACAGAACTCTCCAAATTATTAAATAGCTGAAAATTTTGTCAATTTACCAAAACGTGAAAAGGTCCCTTTAATGTCTTCAGACTTGCAAGTTGAATGAGTTCAATACACTGTCAGATCTTACATCATGAATAACTTACATGTTTAGTGGTTGCCTGTTAGCCTGTGGCCAGTAGATATAAACCCAGAAAATTCAATTTCAAAAGTTGGTTACAGTTGGGCTAAAAAGCAGGGCAACTAGCTTTGCAAAGCTTGAAACAACTCAATCCAATTAAACATAGAATACAAATTGTCGACTGTGGATCAATTAGGCATAGGAAATGATTCAATTCTGGCTCACAACAAGACATGATGCATTAAAAGTATGTCATGTCGGCAAAAGTGTTACTCAATAACTTAAAGAAAATAAATAAAGTATTAGATACACAAAACACAACATGTACACGATTTTGAGGCTTGTTATTCTTTAGCAAGGCAACCACAATTCTAAAGATGGTTACCAGTGCAGCAACCAATTGCGAATAAAATGAGACATATTGTTGTTATTTTGTCTAAGTTATCTCTATAACATAAATATGAGGATAAACAGTGCACCCACATCTCGACCTGTGCTTTGAGACACACTCTTTATAAATTTGAATGGGCTGTGTTCATTTAAAACTTGCGATATAGAAGCTATAACATAATTTTGAAAAGTGAGTTGCGTCTAAGATTATGCAATAGCGAACAACTTCAGTGCCTTCAGTGCTATGATTATTTCTACGCGATTGTTTCAACATTTCGTCAGCTTCTCTGCTTACTTCATACCATTATCATTGGATGTCATCTGTCAAAACAATGATTTTGTAGGTCAGTAACCATATCGAAAAAACTTAACACAGTTTAATCTCGGAAACGAGACTTGCTTTAAACATCGAAAAAAGAAACGATATCTAGTTGCATGAGAGTTGCTAAAATACACAGACGATACAATAATAAATTATGTTGACCATTTGAATAAAATCAAATGTAGGTTTATTTTTAAAATGATTACGTTTACTTCGTCCGGATTTTCAGAAAATGACGTGTACATGTTGCATCTAAATTTAAATTAACATATTGCTTCTAATGATACACGAGTTGTTCAGTGGGAATACCGCCGTCCCGTTTGGGCTGCTATTTAATAAAATAGTAGCGTGCAAAATTCGTTTGATGGAAAGATGGCACACGTTTGTCTTTACACTTTTTTAGCAATGTTGAACGGAATATGCTTTTGAAAATGGAAGCCGTGATCATTCGGAATTATCGTTATTTTAAATCTATCAAACATAGTTGTTTACACTAAATATTAGGCGGTGAATCTTTTGATTTGTTGCATTCTGTTTCATTTTGGACCCCATGCAATTTTTCAGATCATAATCCCTGTGCTTTATTACTCGAACTTGTTAGTTTCTGACCACGTGTGCTACTGAAAATAACCATCGGGACTGTGTATTATGGCCCATACAAGTGGCTTCGACCCGTGTTTATGATCCCTTAATGTTAGATAAGCACGTGCACTATTAATTATTATGTTGGTCAGTACAAAAGTTCTACTGAAAACCGCCGACTGTGTCTCTGTTTTATTATCCAATCAAGCCCCGAACATCCAATATCCTGTTTATTACCAGACACAAACAGAAGCACGTTTCGTCTGTCAAAAAAATGATTGAATAGCTCAGTAAACATATTGATGTAGCTCACATAGGTAATTCCCATATATGATCTCATATATGATCTCGGAAACGAGACTTGCTAAAAACATTTAAAATAACGATTTTTATTTTCATAAGAATTGCTGAACATAATGAGGAACCAAACCAACATACCGTACACATACGACACCAAATATTAATAAGTATGACATTTTAAATACAAATATATATTGGTTTATTTTCACAAAATTAACTTTCTCATTTCTAGATTTTCATAAAATGAATTGTACATGTTGCACGAAATCTAAATATAAATTAAGTTTTTTATTGGTCGCTGCACAATAATATGAACAGTACACGACACTTGTGTGCAGTCAGTATACAATACACTAACTGTTTCAATAATGAAGGAACTAAAACAGCGTAACGGTAACGATACATTGTGTTTAAATTATATTTTATTAAGAGGAAATGTCAATGCCAAATATTTCGCGAGATACCCCGGTGCTTTAGTTGAAATTCACAACGAAACTATGAATGGAAATTAAATGATCTCAATGTTTTACCCGCTACGAAATTTTTATTTACAAATAAATACACCCACGCCAATTGTCGCGCGCTTGTTATCAGGACAAAGAAATTCAATTATTTTATCTAGAAATTGTAACCGAAAATAGCTGTACACGACGCGTGCAAACCGTGTCAGGTGATTTACGCATGCTGGAATACAACTGTCATGATTGGGCGCTTTTTCATCAAATCTTTAAATAGAATCATATATTACCCACCCATAATTTGCTTTTACAAATGGAAATCGGGCATGTATGGGATTATCGAGTAATGGGTAAAGATGGGAGAAGTTGCATGTATGCGATTGCGACAGTTGACACGTATGTATCGGGGAATCCAGAGACTCGGGATGATACGATTACTATAATCACTTATGAGTTCTCCATGGCTTTAAACTGTTAATTGCATAATCAAACACGCAATTATCACTCCACCAGGTGAGGTATATTACAGCTAGGTGCGAACACGGTTTGCTTTTATACGTGGCGTTTAAAACGACAGAAAACACTGTCATGGGTGTGAAATACATTTTGAAATTTGAAAAGGAGACTCTTTTATATCTGCTAACAATGCTAACAACCCCACATTGTTCTTCAAACAAATTAATTTTATTTTTCGGAAGTAGGGTGTGCTTTGCTTGTTTCTGTCCGAACGTAGTTAATCGACATTTAATAAATATGATGATTCGGAACTTGTTATCAGTTTCTATCCAAGGTAAATTAAAGTTATCAGATTGTTCGCCGAGTGACTCGGCGTCATATCACCAACAATTTCCTCGGCATCATGCCGAGGCGTGCCGCGGCGTGTCTCGGCGAACAGACGCGGCGACTCGGCGACCAGATGGTCGATGCCGAGTCGACTCTGCGAACCATTGATGTCGTCAAACTCCGCGGATCGCGGAATTTGTTGGTTTTGCGTGAGCTGTACTGTAAGGAAATAACATAATATAGTTTCGGTGCAGTAGATCTATAGCTACCCTTATTATGAAAACAATTGAAAGCACACGTAATACAATATGATAAAATAATGTATGACAAACAAATTATTCTCCATAAACCTAAATCAACATAACTTTCAGCATATGAACCTGATAAAAAATCGATTATTCCTGTTAATAAATAAAACATATTTTTAAACAACAATAATCGCACATTTTGTAATTGGTTCTCTGCAAGGTGTTTAAAAATGTCGCGTAATTAATATGGTTTCAGACATACAACTGCGATCGAACATCCCGGGATCGATCCTTAAATTAGGGACGTTCTCAATATCTCTTAAAAAACCAAATACTGGTTCTTCTTGAGACTTGAGAACCTTTATTAGCATAGCCAGTCTCAAAAAAGCTGTAAACAGCTAAATTGTCTAATAATACCTCAATTTACGCTAACGGTCGAATACAGTCACACCCCCTGTTGACGCATCTTATTTAAGCAACTAGACCGCGTCTTTGGAACATGACATCAGCATATATTGAATGATATTTATATAATGCTTCGGGATGGTGTTTATTAAAGTTGATTAGAGTTATCAAAGAAAACGTAATATCGCTGCATTTGCAGTCCGGTAGGCGCATTGGTCGGTACACGCGCTTCCCACCTTGGTGAACTGGGTTAATTACCCATTTCCATCGCGCACGAGTTTTGTAAGGGACCATAATACCGGACAGGTGGAGTTTCCTCCAGGGGCACCCGCCCTCCTCCCTACACACACTCACACAAAACAAGACCATGCCAAATTTGAAATAAGTTTCGAAAAAAACTGACGTAACTGCAAATTACAGTTACAATCACTAATAGGGCTACATAGAGACGCTACCACACATGCCTCTCATATTTAACTTAGTCCGGAATATTATCCAACCATGTTTCTTCGATAAGCTCACAGTTAAAATGTATAACAAAACACGGCATTCCAAAGCGCTCGTGATTATGTTCGTGGCTTTGAATGACTTGTAAATTATCCGTTACTTTTAAAGGGAAGTTGTTGAAGGACTTTGAACGTAATCAAGAGATCAGTATTTTGCGTTGTGTCGGTCTGTAAACAGGAATAAGAAAGTAAATAAAAACGTTTATATCATCACCTTAATTGTTGAATGGATAAAAACGACTTTATAAAAAAAGCATTTCCCGAAATCCGAATATGATAATTTGACGATGGGCTATTGTTTCATTATTTACCAAAATTACGTTTATTGTTTTTCTTTGGATGGTAACGTCAAACACAAAAAAGTAAATAATGTTGTACTTCATACGAGCATAATAATGTTGATATTTACACATACAAATAAAATGAACTTTTATATTATGAACAACACGGGCTCCTAAATAATTTCTAGCACAATTTGAACATGTAAAAATGTGTGAAACATTTTAATCGGGCTTGGTTATTCAATTTAACAGTACCGCCCTTTTAATATTTTTGTTTTTTATTTTACAGTACTGCCCCTAGATTTTTTCACGTCATCGTGTCATCGCTTCTCAATTGTGTCATACGATACACTTTCGCTGTTTTAATCTACTTGCATAGGTCATTGGGTTTATAGTGTTCAATTTTATTATATTTTTTCTATGACGGTGTTTCTTGTTTGAATCATTTTTTAGCAGTCACATAAACAACCAAGCTATGACAATGATCTTTTACACCCATTATTGCTGCTTCTTCCTGTATTTTCGCAATGAAGATCTGAAATATTAACTTTATGATACTATATTCTTCAATCTTTTTCTAAAAAGAACGGATGTAGTTGACACTTGTTTGTAGTTTCATTTCATCGTTCCTCAAACGGTTGTAACTCTGTTGCTCTGGTCTCTTTTCTACCATTGAGTAATTAAATGGTAATTAAATTGAATGCGTTTAAATTTCTTTTTATTATTGTTTAATTTGAGTTGCAATGCTATGAGGTTAAATTTTATTTACACTTATATGTATCATGAATATTGCCGGGCCAAGTGTGAGGTTGAGCTCTCTAAAACCGGTTTAAACCCACTATGCTTTACATTGACCGTTCCAAGGCGGTGACCCCAGCTTTATTCTTTATATGTGTTTATGTTGTTTTGTATTGTGCTGTTTTGTACTGTTTTGGCAATTGGTCAATTGCCTTAAATAAAGGACCAACTAATTGTTTATAATGAGAATGCAATACTGCTCCAGCAGCTGGAGTTTCACTTCTTTATATTGGAATATAACGGTCAAGACTAATAATGTATAATTTCCGACAGCTAGCCAACAGTCGACAGCTAGTCTTAACAAATAACGTTTGTAGTCCGATGGTGAATAACTATGTATTTAATCCATTTCTTGCGAGGGAAATACACCACTTAGCTAGTTTGCTCGACTTTTCGAGGAAAAATGAATGCTATACTACTCGCCCCGGCGTCGGCGTCGCCGTCGGCGTTGGTTATTTTTTTTTATAAAGTCAAATAACTTTAACCATACCAAAGATAATTAACCCAAACTTGAAATACTTTGTTATAGTTACAAGGCAATTGTGAAGGTAAGGTGCATAACTCTGTCAGCATTATTTTCAGAGTTATGCCCATTTTTAACTTAGAATTTAGGGTTAAAATTATAAATAACTTCAATAAATCGAATACTTTCAAAGATAATCAATTCAAACTTGAACTTCTTCCTTATGTGGACAAGACACTTGTTTAGGTCTAGCTGGATAACTCTGTCAACAATATTTTTTAAGTTATGCCCCTTTTTAACTCAGAATATGTCGTTAAATTTCTAAACCGAATACTATCAAAGATATTAACTCAAACTTTGAATTAGGTCCACTTTTTTCATAAAGTATGAAAGCTATTGCATTCAAACTTTCTACACACACTTACTATGATGAGGGGACTGGGCAGGCAAAGTTAGATAACTCTGGCTGGTAATTTGACAGAATTGTGTTCCATTTTTATACTTAGAAAATTGAAAATTTGTATAAGTTTTGTGTTTAGGTCCACTTTATTCCTAAAGTATCAAAGCTATTGCTTTATACTTTCAACACTCACTAACTATCATAAGGGGACTGTGCAGGCAAAGTTATGTAACTCTGATTGGCATTTTGACAGAATTGTGGCCCCTGTTATACTTAGAAAATTGAAAATTTGGTTAAGTTTTGTGTTTTGATCCATTTTACTCCTAAAGTACCATAGCTATTGCTTTCAGACTTGGAACTATCTCTAACTATCATAAGGAGACTGTACAGGACAAGTTGCATAACTCTGATTGGCATGTTGACGGAATTATAGCCCTTTTTTGACTTAGTAACTTTGAATATTTTTTTAAATTTTGTGTTTAGATGCACTTGACTTCTAAAGTATCAAGGCTATTGCTTTCAAACTTCAAATACTTTCTTACTATCATGAGGGTACTGTACCTGGCAAGTTTAATTTTACCTTGACCTTTGAATGACCTTGACATTTTTATTTAAGATCAGATTTGATTCATACTTTCATACCACAATGAACTCCACCCAAACCATCCCCACGCCCCACCCCAGAATCCCCCCCCCAAAATATGTTATTTTTTATTTTTGAAAATAATTAATACCCACATTATTCCCCCTTTCCACCCCCCCACACACCCTTAAATATTTTTTAACATGGAAAAAACACAGATATTTATTTGTATTATTTTATTTTTGAAAGACCGTCCAACCATCCCACCCAAGCTATTGCTTTCAAACTTTAAATATAGATTGTGGAAAAAATATACATGAACTCAGAATCGTCTATAATGTACCACTTCTTTAAAACTTAAGCGATCAATATGTTTCAATTATGGTCCTCTTCCAGTTAGAATGTGACTATATTACCTTTATCTTATTGAATATGAACAATTTGCCCCCTGATGGCTTACGTTATACTGTCAAGCACTCGAAAAGTCGAGCGCGCTGTCTTCTGACAGCACTTGTTACTAATCAAATGCACATTTTACTTTCATAATTGCAGAGATGGCAGAAGGCGGCTTCAGGTTTGAAACGCCTGATGATGTGCATGCCACATGTCACAGGGGCCTTTCCAGTAGTCACTCTCAAGTAAGTACATGTGTTTTTGCAATTACTCTTTTGTAAGTACTAGTGTATGTGTAGTCATTATGCAGTTAATATATATAATATTAATAAGTATGACATTTTAAATACAAACATATATTGGTTTATTTTCACAAAATTAACTTTCTCATTTCTAGATTTTCATAAAATGAATTGTACATGTTGCACGAAATCTAAATATAAATTAAGTTTTTTATTGGTCGCTGCACAATAATATGAACAGTACACGACACTTGTGTGCAGTCAGTATACAATACACTAACTGTTTCAATAATGAAGGAACTAAAACAGCGTAACGGTAACGATACATTGTGTTTAAATTATATTTTATTAAGAGGAAATGTCAATGCCAAATATTTCGCGAGAAGTAAGTACATGTGTTTTTGCAATTACTCTTTTGTAAGTACTAGTGTATGTGTAGTCATTATGCAGTTAGTGCCTGTGCCTAATTAGTTATTCTGCAGTTACTACTGGTGTTGTTGTAGTCGATATCGATTAAGTACTGGTGAAAGCATAGTAACTCATCAGTAAGTGAATGTGTATGTGTAGTCACTCTCAAGTATGTACTTGTGTATGTGTTTTCAATATCGATGAATAACTGATATATGTGTAGTCACTCTCTAATAGGTACTGGTGTATGCATAGTCACTCTTCAGTTAGTACTGGTGTATGCATAGTCACTCTTTAGTGAGTACTGGTGTATGTGTAGTCACTCGCAAGTATGTACTGCTGTATGTGCAGTCCCTTTCCAGTAAGTGCTGGTGTATATTAAGTCACTCTCCAGTAAATACTGGTGCATGTGTAGACACGCTCTAGTGAATACTGGTGTTTTTAGTCACTCATTAATTAGTATTGTTGTATGTGTACTCACTTTCAAGTACGCACTGGTGCATATGTAATCACTCCCCAGTAAATACTAATGAATGTGTAGTTACCTTTCAGTAACTACTGGTGTATATGTGTTGTATATTTTAAGTATGAATTCAAACACATTTCCCCATTATTTGCTGAGCATATAATTTTGACCAATTTTCATAATGTGTAGAAAATATGTACTTTGATAAACACTTCCGCAGTCATAAATGCAATCATTAAATAAGCTTTTTCCGTTGATAGTTTTGTTTTTTATTGCTGTACTGATTGTGGTGTTTACGATTTGTAATATTGACCAATTTTCGTAATGTGTAAATAAGACGTACTTCGACGACCACATCCGCAGTCATAAACGTAATAATTAAACGAGCTTTTTCCGTTGATGTTTTCGTATGGTATTGCTGTACTGATAATATTGTATACGATATATAATTAAAGCTCCATAAAACATGCAATAAATATGTCTCTCAGGTTTAAAATAATTTTATTTATACAATGACATACCAGGATTATATTGCATATGCGTAGAAAAGGGGCGCACAGACTAATATGTTTAATAATATTTTAGCAATATTAAAATTGCTCCTGCTATTTGATGTTTTCAGGTTCAGTGTGAAAATGCCTCATTAGAGACCTGTAATGTGATGAACTGCCTGGGGTATGGACCGGAGATCAGACAGGCGAGGAGAGACTCCCACAGGGAGTATGATAGGCTGAGAACTGCATGTGGGCCTGGTGTAGCAACGGTTATAACTACGGGTAGCAAGGCAGAGGGACTGTCAAACTTCTTTGAAAGTGATATGGATGTACTGATTGTAGAAGAAGGCGTAATGTGTTTAGAAGATGTTGTTAATTCTGACACATTACCAAGGGAGACTACTGTGTTTACTTTAAACACCAGCTTGTGCTACCACGGACACTCTAGGCTTTATTTACTAGAGCGAGGTGGTACAATAAAGTACCACGTCGTGCATGTTGCTCTGTGTAATGATGAAAATGGGAATGTTCTCCTGAGCAGCGCTTCATATTTTGATTTCTACAATAAAATGGGTTTACATCAAGACGAGGTGCGGCATGAGCGTGCAGGACCATCAAGGCCGAGTTCATTTGGACCATTAGATAATGACTTGGTCTTTTCTTTACGCTGCCACTGTCCTGGCATACTATTGAAATGGGCACAACGCAGTCGCTATTGGCCACCACCGGATGTCGTTCACAAAGTCGTAAAAATGGGAGCATTTATGACACCTGTTGGTTTTAAGGGTAGCGAATATCAACATGTTGAATGGAGGATTTGTTTTAATACGGGGGAGAATGAGCTTGTGAGCAGTCTTAATAATACCCTGGTGTACGTTTATATAATATTGAAAATGGTGGTTAAGGATGTTTTAAAGCCAGTTAAGAAAGAAATTACATCATATACAGTCAAAAACATTGTCTTTTGGCTTGCTGAGAACAATTCACAAGCACGGTTTGATAATAGCAGTTTGTTGTATTGGCTTCGGGAAGGACTGGAACAACTTAAAACGGCAATATTAAAGATCCATCTTCCATATTATATGATACCTGAAAGAAATCTAATGGCAGCTTGCGGACTGAATGAAGAGCAAAAGCAAACATGGATACAAATTATAAATGACATGATGAACGAAGGTCAGAAGATATTATCGAGATTGCCCAAGATACGGAAGGCAATAATCTCGCACCCAGAGCCTCTGTTATGGTATAACAAGAAGAGAGTGGAGATTGAACTGGTGAACCTGATGTCCAGGAACAGAATCGAACAGTGCATGGACGAGAAAGGTGTGATAAATGAGTCGGATCCTATGCATCAGGCACTAAGAAGACGTGTAAATGAGATAGTGAGAGAGGTCCGTCAGAGGATGATTGAAGAAGGAAGTCGGGTTGACGCTCTAATGGAGATATATACAAAGATGATGACGTAATATACGTATTATTCAATAATCGTCTAAAATGACAGGAATGTTGTTTATCATACTTTCAAAAATCTACAACGGATGTACTTTAGGACGGTTCCAAAAATTAGAGTATCAGGATAGTGTTCTCCAACCTCCATTACATAATGCCAGTTAGAGAGAAGCTGTAAAAAATGGCTGAAAATATAATAAATAACAATATTTAAGACTTGCTCAACGCTTTCAAAGTTTTAAATGTGTCAAAACCTGTGATCGTGAAAAAACACCTGCAGAACATAACTAGGATATTTTTAGATACATTTTTATCTGAAACGTTGTTCATAGATTAAATTAAAGTCAAAATGATCAATATTAATATTCAATAGTTACTGGGTCCTATTGTGTATGCCAAAAACTGTAGTTTGGCATCAACTGCAGAAGATTTAGATGGGGACGAAATTTTGTGTCTGTGGTCCTCCACAACTTGAAGTAGATATTGCTTCTGTTCTTCATTGCGTGTCAAACTCGAATTGAACTCTTGAATTAATGCCACCCAACGTTCAGCCAAGTCATTGACAACTTTAACAGATGACACTAGATGTTTGCTTTCTTGATACTTTGGTTGATTTTCCCACTCAGTGGGATCAACCTTCAAGAAATCCTGCAATATGCCAAGAATACTGAAAAAACAAACAGTTAGTGCCCTTTGTAACAAAGTTGTTTTGTTTCTTGGTAGTCGGATTTTGAAATGGCTGTATTTGCTTTAGAGGCTCATTTGAGCCTTCAACTTCTTGGGATGCCACAACCAATGAACGCTTCTCGTCAATAGTGACAGCATCGTCAAAGAAGCCTAAGGCAACAGGAGTTTCAGAGAGATATCAAAGTTGGCGCTCAAAGGCTGTTGTTGCAGCCTTGGCAATTTCAGTGTTTGGATATGCAGACAAAGCCCACAGCAGTGCAAGATCTTGTCGTGGAGCACAGTTTGATGCTGGATATCCAGAGCAGTATTTCAGATATACTTTAGTGATGAACAGACATACTTCTTGCAGGTGATGCTATATTTATGACCATAGGATCGACCTCTAAACTGTCTACCACTGACACTTGGGTTTTGTGGATTGTATTGCTCGCGAAATAGCCACATTTTTATAGAAAAAATGACCCTCGCCATCCAACGAGCCCTGCGTATAGCCGCAGGGTACCGAAACCGTATTTCACGTTCAGGTGTACCATCCAAGAAAATGATAAAAGCAATTCAAGCAGTTCGCAGTAGTCGTCACGTCAGGTTGACATTTATTAAGCTGATAATGTGCATACTTGATGACATGATCCTAATAAGGAGCGATCATATTTTCTAAAGTGGTAGATGTATATTCAACTGCTGTACAAAGTGAGTTCTGGTCAATTCGACGCCTATTATCTTTGGGGTGGCCAAACAACTCCATGTTAGGAGAATTTGAAACGTCATGAACTCTGAAAACCTGTTCACGAATAATCTCTGAGATGTTGCGAGGACAGACCAAATTAATTAATTGTCGACCAAGCTCGTTTTCCAAGCAAATACAAGTGCCACCTTTTTCCAGTATTTGAACATGTATCAAAGCAGAGACCCTCGATCTTGTATCGCAAGCCCCAGTCATCAATAGAATGTGTGATTGCGTGTGCCATTGAAGCGGTCGTGCCATCTTGGAGCTTCGGGACAGCGAACAATTTTATCACATCCTGTCCGGGAACCAGAATCAAAAGTCTATCGATTTTACCTCGTTCTGGACCAGTAAAGTCATTCATTATCTTATCGTCCCAATGCAAAATAAGAGGAACTGCAGGATCAAACATTTCCTTGATTTCCGAGCTGAAAAGCTTGCGAATTTTCATGCGGGCTCGTCTTATAGCGCTTGTACTAATAATGACAGCTTCCACATCTTTCTCTAGCAGTCCTGTAGATGCCATTGCTGAATATATATGTGCAGCCTTTCTATTAGAATTGTTTGTTCTATCAAGAGCAGCAGCTACTTGAGGATTCAAAATTATAACACTGCCCCTCGCTGTCTGTGACTTGGGAGCTTTCGGTATGGATCGACCAGCTTCAGGTTCAGCATCTGAAGGCTGTGACAAATTTTCACGGCTAGAAGTAGCAGTTACAAGTGACATCGTTACTGATGTTGACGCTCCTGTTTACTTAACTTCTGATTAATACTTTTCAGCTGAAGGCTGTTTCAATTTCTCAGCTCTAGAAGTAGCAGTTATAAGTGACTTTGGTACAGATGTTGTCCATCCAGTTGAATTGACTTTTGATTAATACTTTTCAGCTGCTATTTTTGAAAAGTAAACTTACCTTATTTCACCATATGTATATACAAAATATAATGCTTAAGGAAAAACATTGACTTAAATCACAAATGTGTGGATAACATGACCCAATAAGTAAATACATGCATTTGAATAAATAAGTAAGTTGTAAGATTATGTTTTTGGTCAGAAAAAAATTGACCGAAACGAGTATTTTTTATTTTTAGAACCTGTTTAGCAAGTTATAAATATTAATTCAATTAATAAATATTTTGGCTACTGAGTTTATATAATACAAATTCAAATGGTGGGTTGGTGGAAAAGAAATTCAGATTTTTTTTTAAATAATGGAAGGGACCACCATATGTATAATTGAATGGTGTGTGATGTTCGTGTGCCTTTGTAAATCTTATGCCTTGAAACGAAAATTATTGCAGGTTAGTAGAGTACATAAATAATAAATCGTTTTCACAGACCCTTTAAACGGATATATTCTTTGACATAATTATTGATACGTAGGCGGTTATCGCTTGCTTACCAGTATCCGACCAAATGATCGTTGCTTAACTGTGTATTTCAAATTGAGCAAATATCATGGATCATTATTTCACTAATCAACATTTATGACAAAAAAAATGTGTCAGTCTGTTCTCTCACAATATTATAATGCAGTTACAACTGATACATTAGGCGATTGGATACTTCGTGTTACAGTTGGGCTAGGGATTTTGTTCCGCAATTAAGGGGTTGCTAAGGGATGAATATTTGTGGGGATTAATCTCTAACAATCCTTGTTTTTTAGGAATTTATCTCTAACATACCACTCTAGGAGTTTTTAGGGACGTCTTTGGGTGAACACGGATTGTTTGGGATTGTTAGAGCTGTTTAGGGATGCTAGCACTCTGCGCATGCGTACGGATGAAAAGGTTGAGTTTAGAATGCGAGCTTTTACCGATATTGCGCATGCGTAGGGGTGAAAATGCGGATTTATTATCGCGAGCTACAGTAAAGCAAAGATCTATAAATAAACAAAGATTAGAAACACCCATTCGGACCAAACGAAAGTATTGGGACTTTACGTGGCAGACACAAGATCTATATCACGTGACATCCATCGGGCAGTCGCTAATCTCCCTTTGTTTTCTGGCGTTATCATGCGCTACGGCAGCGTGTCCGACCGCTTAATTCCAATAAACAACATGTCATAATTTTGCACAATAGAAATGAAAACATGCGATACGTGTAGAAAAAAAGGATCGATATTTATAATAGCGTTGATAAATTAAACGCGATTTAAAAATAAAACATAGCAGATTTGAAAAAATATATGTATCTAAACCAACATTCAGCAACAATACGTTACAATAGTTTTGAAGTAAAGTAAATCTTGCAACTGCCCAAAACTTATTATTTTTAATTTGAAATAAATAATTAAGTATAGGTATTTCGGTGATCTCAAAATCTATAGTCCCTAACTTTATGCTTTTAACATTAATATTTTCATGGGTATTAAATAACAATACTTAGAGCGATTTTAGGCAGAGTTAGAATATTTAAAAGTATATATCTGCCTTTGCCTAAAACATTTTTGCTTCTTTAAAAATACTTCTTATGTACGTATCATTTTAAAAATAATATAAAAATGTTTAGGACTAAAAAACTTTTTTTCAAATTTTAACGTAAATAGCCTCGGAGATATTCATTAGAAAATATGGGTAACATTTTTGACCGATGCAGATTTTCTTATTGAAAAGGACATATCCGCCTTTGCCTAAAACTGTAATGTTTCTTTATAGATATTTCTGATGTACGTATCATTTTTAAAGGTAATATGACCATTTTCAAGACTAAGAAAACTTTTTGATTTTAACAGTCTCGGAGATATTCATTAGCGAATATATGTTACAATTACATATTTCCGCATTGAAAGTAAATATCTGCCTTTGCCCTTAGCTTTACTATTTTTAAATTTCCCTTTCATTTTTGAAAATCAATTGAGAGGTAATATACAAAGCTATAGCGGAAAAAATACCGCGATAATAGCGTTTCCGATCGAACAAATCTCAAATATCGATTGAATCTTTTAGCTGACGATTTAAGTTGAAAATGGCGATTGTATAACAACATTAAGCTTTCTTTATAAATTTATCAATATCAACTACTTTAAAAGAGCACGCGGAACCTATTTCTGCGCGAAATCGCAATAAACGCCACATGAGGCAATAGATAATCAACTGTTTAGAGATAGCATGACCTTCTATCGAATATTCAAGCCACATTACAGAGTCATGTATGCTGACAGAGCTGCGTCACGAGAAATTTTCAGGTTACTGTCCTGTCGCAGAACTGTGATGATCACCCTCCAATCGGTTCCAAGCATACTTATGAGGTCGGGGTTAACTTGCGACTATTATTTTTGATTGACGTCGATAAACCGGTCGCCGGATAATTAAATAATATATTAAAGACCATGTCTATCATCATCATCACATATTTTACGCGGTGGGAACTTCACTTCAGTACATTGATATTTCACCATGTTCATTTGTGGAATGATTTACGCTGTTATTCTACAGCCACGTGATAAAATTTGATGCTACAAGTCAATTTGTACGCATATACAGGGTTTTTCATTCGATATACACGTACTGGTCGTGTACGTAATTCCGGCCACTTTTGGTGGTTTTATTTTAAATTCTCACGCTGAAGAATTGGAATCGGAATTAAATTTCATATACATATTCCTGGGTTCAAAACTCATCTGATGTGTACGTTTTATTCGGATGGGACGACTGGACTAGACCCAAGTTCTCCAAATTAAACACCATATAAATCGTCCAATTTTCTGTGTCATTTATTTGTACGTCAAAAATCGGCCACTTTTTGATGTCCAATTCATTCTTTATACTTAAACTATTCATGTTAATTACATTCTATGGGTTAAGGCAAACGTATATGGTCAACAATGATGCATGTTTCAACAACTAAATCATAAAGTTATTTTGTTTATCTCCATTTGAAACTTACCGTTTAAATATGAAAAATGGCGGAAATCAATCTTGTCAACGTTCCTCTGCAGTTGGTTTGATTTCTTTAAGTGTTTTAGTTGTTCGCTACTACGGTAGGAGCGTCTGCTCTACTACGCTAGGAACGATAACCACTGCATCAGCCTGTTTATACTTCACCACTGGTTTACTGCAGATAGCGAGTTTGTTTATGTTTGTGTATGTAATCAATAGTGTTTAACAGCATATGCGACGAAATTGGCCAGTCTAGTGTTTAACAGCTTGTGCGACGACATTGGCCAGTTTATGATTGAAATCTGTACATATTGGCTGCTTTCAGGGAAAACGGGGCTTAATGCATGTCAAATAAGATTAGCCTGTGCACACTGATTAGCATGTGCAATACGCACAAGCTAATCAAGGGCGACACTTTCTGATTTTATGGTGTTTTTCGTGTAAAGAGAGTCTCTGGTACTGGGATGACAATTAATGCATATGCATTAAGCCCTGTTTTCCCAAAATGAAGCTTAAATTATCTTTTTTATTAATGATTTAAAAAAAAATCCCATCTCGACCTGTGCTTTATAAATTTGAACTGGTTGTGTTCATTTCAAACTTGCGATAAAAAAGCTATAACATAATTTTGAAAACTGAGTTGAGTCTAAGATGATGCAATAGCGAACAACTTCGGTGCCTTCAGCGCTTTGATCCTTTTCCTGCATTTTCATTCTTCTGAGCATCATAAATATTATTAGTATTATTGCCTTTCGACTAATTCAGCACACAATTACAATAGTAAATTGACTACACATAATTTAAAAATAAACCCTGTGCATGTTCTTATTTTCGTTTAAAAGTAATCTTACCTCTTGTAGGAGTGAAATCCTGTTTATCAAATTACACACTCCGTGTTTATAGCACGCAGAAGTCGCATGCTATTCAACAATGACTATATTGTTATAAACCTACGTAAAACGCTTTTATTAGTTCAAGGCCTCGTTGTTATCGTTGAAAGGCTCAGGTACTGTATCATACCCTCCGTGCGTGTATAAACTATAAAAGGGACAGTCCTCTCACATACATATTGTTGCTGTGCAATCTGATAAAAACCCCGGGAATCCCGGTCTGATGCAATCATAACCTTTGCAACGTGTCTTCAACATTAATATGTTTTGCAAGCAAACAGGCTGAATATATTGACATATTTCTTGTATGAAACCTAGGTATGTAGCAGGATAAAACATCGACTTCCTATTTATTATTTAGGTCTAACCAAGACAGGATGCGCATATAAATAAACATGTATAGTTTCATGTCATTGTGGCTTAAAATGTCTTGCTGTGATGCTGACATTTTATTATATTGGTTTTTAAATAAACGTTGTATTATATTAAAGAGGAAGAATGATAATCCATTAAAAGCCTAACAATTACGCGTTACGTTGTAAAAGATCTTCAATCCTGTTTGAGCCATTACTTGTGTATATCATTTTTTAATTTAAGTATCTATGTGAAGCGTTGTGTGTGAAACTTACTAAACATTTGCAAATACGACCATCGTATTCAAATAGCAAATGATGTATTGGTTGCTGCAAACTTGCTTGCACAGATTTCATCAATAACAGCTGCGATTATTTCTAATAATATTACTATAATGGTTCATGGTCCATGTGATTACTTGAATAGCCTTGTTGTCCTGTTAAAGCCTTCAGGTACTTCGAGCATAGTTTGTGTTGTATTTAAAAATAAGTATTAATTGGCATATTTTGTAATAAATATTTTATTATAATGATGTTATAGGTAATGAGTGACAAACTATGTATTGAAACCTAAGATACGTAAATGAAAAACATTGTGTGGTGGTGTTAATACATGTTCCTTACGTATACGACAGTAACCATTTGGTAAAAATAAAACATGTATGGTAACTGAAGGAGAAGCGAGTTGAATTTATTTATATTTTCAAAACGTATTATTCAATCACATGAATTAGCGGGGCAGCAATTTTGATCGCCGATTAATTTGCGCGGACTTTAATTCAGGAGTTTTATGTGAAAATAAACTACTGAACATTAATCAAAAGATAAGTAGAATGCGTACTGTTATGCGTGTTTATTGTTTTGTGGTTGTCTTTTCTGGTTTAGGTGCCAACTTGGAAACGATCTTTTTTTCCTACTTTCAGTGTTAAATTGCACGAAGAAGATTGCTAACTTATTTTTGTGAAGTATGAATGAGGCCGTGTTTTACATTATGTAGCGACTTCAATCCCCATGCACTCTAATCGAAGAACAAAGTATAAACGTGAAATACTTGAAATCGACGGTCGTGTTTACGCCTTATGAACAGACACAAATTTTCATGTATCTATATTGTATTAGCGATGATGTATACTGACATTTGATTCTCATTATGACCTTTAACTTAATTGATAATGTGGAAAAAACCAGCGTGCATTTAATAACTTCTAGAACGAACATATCAGATCAAAAAATGAGCATAGTGCGTTATTTTTGCATTTAACATGACAACCACACACTTACGATGAAACACAATCACTCATGTGTAAGTTTATTTGTGTTATGTGATCACGAGGAACAAACCATGAACGTCAAGATTAGTATATCATAATCTTAAAACAAAAAAAATATCCGTGCTTTGTTCGAAACTGATATGTTGTAAAGTCCTAGAAGTGTAGCACAAGCAGAACAAATACATGTAATGCAATGTATGTAGCCAACCATCGCAAATTGAACATTTTGAAGGTAAACTATTTGTTATAATAAACTATAACATCGCAATATTATGTTTTATGCGACATTTGGTACGACAGACATTGAACTTTTACTGGAATACTCTGAAATAAACATTCATATATTATTTTCTTGCTCATCTTGATCATTTTCTATTAACATATGACACATTAATCAATGATATAATGCTCATTCGGCACCAATGAAATGCCTTTCTTTTTTGTAAACACCCAAATAGATCTTATCAGTTAAACATGTTTATATAATTTGATATTTGCGTCAGTTTAATAAATCTTTCCCACCGTTATCTTTGTTCAGAATTCTTTTCATGGAACGGCATGGATGCGAATATTCAGTTACTTATTGTATTCAATTCACGGACACGTGTATTTTTCTTTTGTTAAAGATTTCTATAGAAAGGCGTATACTTTGACTGCGATCTCGGTTAACAAACGTGCTATTTAGAATTAATGACGCAGGTAGATATTATGGACAGTTTCATCTGCACTAGTGTAATATTGCGTACGTTCCGGATACATAACGTAATATTGTTATACGGAACACCCGATCTCTGATAATTAATGATTATGTCGTAAACGCTTATATTCAAACCATTGTTAAGTATTAAGTATCAGTCGTTTCAACATGTGTGCTACACAGCAGAAGCTCACCGGAAATATAATGTTCATCAACACAAAATCATCATCCCCATCACCGGCATCAACATTACAATCACGGATATCACGAGCCTCATTACTAATGACATCACAAACACCAGCGGCTTCCGCACCAGCACCACCGTCATCAGCATTACACCGTCATTATAACCACCACGACTGTCATCAGCATCCGCCCACCAAATTTAATGTCACCAATTCCAGCACCACTCAAATTTTGCATCATCACAAACGCCGACATTTACAGCAGCACTACGGATATCAGCAATACTACCTCTAAAATCCTCAACACAACCACAGATATCAGCAAGATTACCATAACTTCAGAATCACCTCCAACAAAAATTCTCCTCAGCATCATTAAAAACGAGCATTACCATTTTCTTCTCACGCAGCAACTATACAACGAATACAAAAGGACCGCGAACGAAACATGCCAATTAAAGCAATTGATTTCAGAAACGAATATAATTTGAAAAAATTGCAGACGACGTTAAATGGGCAGCCACTGCCGACTGTGATGAGTTGTTTTTTTAAATCGTTTTTTAATTAGCTTTTATTTTTCCAACTGAACTTGTGTTCGTTTGCACGTATGAATAAACGAATATACATGTAAGAAACCACATGCGCCTATGCGAGTTTTCAAAAATAACAATCTGAAAAAATATTGGTTTACTTCCTTATACCTATAATTTTACATCAATCTTTTAGATGTACTGTTTCTGCCACCTGTTTAGTGGAAATCCTTTTGACAGAAAAAATGATAGCCTTTAATAAAACTCGACTCCCCAGTTAAATTATGTAGAGTTTATGCAGCCTCTTAGCTGAAATATATTCATTCGGTTGTAAATCTTCCAATATAAAAATAGACCATCTTTTGAGAAATCAATCATTATAACAAGCAACTTGGGATGAGCTTTACTTGTATTCGGCATGAATACTGTTTACATCACATCGCAATTTTGCGTATAACGAACATCCTTTATCAGACCCATGGTCGACCAAGAATAGATTAAATAATGAATGCAAGTCACTTAAATGACTTATTCAATTTGTAATTTAATAACACCCACGGTGACTATGTATTGTATTGACGTACAATACATAATCCTCCTCCTCCTCCTCCTCCTCATCATCATCATCGCCATCGTCATCATCATCATTGTCATCATCATCATCATCATCATCATCATCATCATCATCATCACCATCATCATCGTCATCATCGTCATCATCGTTGTTATCGTCGTCTTCGACATTGTCGTCATTGTCGTCATTTTCGTCGTCGTCATCATTTCGTTTTCATGTTGTCATGATCTTCACTACCTTTATTAACGATAGCAATAGCAACAAAAAAGTGCTACCATCACAAGCAGCTTAGTAGCAGCAGTAACAAAATCATCATCGTGCAACTGTAGATTATGTAACCTTAACATAATCGACAAATTAACTAATCGTTTCCATTCACCCTATATATCGGAGAGGCTGTACAATGACATTAAGCTTCACTCTTTTATTTGCGAAGCATCATTCCAATGAATTTACTTATTACTTAAAAGTCATTAGAAAATATTAGAATATATTGGTTTTAATTTGACTGGCAATCTAGTCATGTGTTAGTGCGAGTATATTGGTTGTATCGATGTTTTCAAATTCAAATACTAATTTCACATCCACAAAACCTAAAACATATAACATTATTTTATATGTATGTGATATAAAAGTGCAATCTTGTACAATTAAACATGTTTGTTTTTATGTATAATCCAGTTCCTTTTTCGCGGCTAAATAAGGAAAATGGAACCAGTTCATTATTCCTTATTTAAGCCGAATAAGGAACTGGCATTTTCTTAATTATTTTCCAACATTAAAATATATTGATTATTTATTCATCACAATTATCCAAAAATTGTTTTAATATGATGTTTTCTTTTTATTCAATTTTATATAATAAAACATACATCATCGCACTGCACAGACACACAACTTCACGCACGCGTTCGCACACACGCACTCTCGCCTTCACGCGCGCACGCAATCTCAAGTACATACTTACAGTACCGCATTCTTCATACTTCCAAGGATTACACCTCTTACACGTCCATCCATCCCCATCACACAAACTTGTCACCGCCATCATCAGCTCATACTGCGTCAGACACCAACCATGATACCAGCATTCACACCCGTCACACCCATACCACTCAACACTTCTTTCTTCATCGTCCACACGTCCTCTCTCCCCACAGTTGGCGCATAAATATGCCGCAGCAGCCGCTTCTGCCATGACCTCCACTCGTGCCCGTTTGCGTTCTGCAGCCTCCTCTTCTCTCTGTCGTTTCTTCTCCAGTCTTTCCGTTTTTCTTTGCTCCTTTTGAACACGCTATTGTTCTTACTTTTTCTTTCTCTCCTCAGCTTCTTTTCTTCTCATCTCAATACTGTCTCTCTTCTCTTGCTCCTGTCTTTCTTTTTCCTGAAATAATGTCAATACAAGCATTGTACATAAAAATGCCATCGTATATATGTTAATGCAAAGATTGCAAGAGTTGTGGATGTTAAACAAATAAACAAGTATTCATTGGTATATTCCACAAATAACTAAATGCTTTATCGATATTTTTACGTCACGTACACTCAGTTTGCCAACAATCTGGCTTGAAGTCAGAACTCGGCCTTTCTGCAGACGCTTTGTTGATGCCTTTTTATTCTCCATTGGTGGCTCTGGATTTGGGGCCAGGATCTTGCCCAACCGTGCGGGAACAATGCCCATCTCAACCAGTGGGTTTTTTGTATACTTAACGCACGTTGGACACGTCTCAGCAACGAATGTTGGCGCTTCTAAAAAAATAACATTTATTCACCTTATACCGGTACAAAAACAACAAAACGATTCCATCTCCGTCTTTCCAGTTAAAGCAATTCATAATAATATACTACAAGACATTGTTCTTCAAGTTCTAAAACGCACCAGCAACGCATGCAATGCCTAACGTATGTACAATGCTTAATACGTAACCCTGTGCGCTTTGACTTACGATTTACGTTTGTCGGGGCGAATGACGGAGCCACAAGTTGTGACGTGTTGATAGCTCTGCGGTTGACTGGACACAGACCCGACACAGCAAACGCATTCTGTGCGGAGGCCGGCGTTGCCTGGTCCATTGTGTGCCTCAACACCGCAGGAAACTTCGCCTTGGTGACCAGTAACCCCTTTCTGGAGTATGGAAGGCTGGAACAGATGGTGTCCACTCTGGATTTTAGAGGTCCAAATATCTTGAAATCAGTAAAACAGAAACGATATTAAAATAAATACATGTAATAAAAACTGGTATGAACCAAACCAACCAAACACTTGTTTTACTTATTTGTATAATTACAGTTCAGAAAGAAAACCACACCACGTTACAAAAATCATAGTATTACTTTATATTTAACAGCTTTGTAAATTTACCTTAACATCTAACGGCTGGAGCATGTGTGTGGTGTTGCCGGGCAATCCAACCAAAACAATATCATTGTTTATGGCCTCTTCAATCGTAGATAACGTCACGTGGCTTTAGTGCGGGACGAATATGTGGGTAAACCACTTGTGGAATAAGTCGCCGTTCACGTAACCAGTCTCATTTGCCGCGAACAACCACGAGTCTGGCACATCCTCGATCTCTGTATGGGGGAGACATCCCTGTCAAAAATATTCATAACAATCACGTTATATTTACATGCCATAGCAGTAGCATTATAATGGTTATAAAGAGTCATACGATGAATCAATCATAATAGTATTTTAACTCTTGATAAATGTTTATTTTTTAGATTTGTATACTTACGTGTGTTTTCATATGTGAAAGTTAAGTATAATTCATAGATTAATTACTAGCGGGAATGACTATTCTGACTTACTTTGTACACTACCATTGTTGGAAGAAATCTGCCACTGCCGCTGACGCACACCTGAGCAGTGATGTGACCATTCACAGACGTTTTCCTCTTTATCACATGGCTGGAATCTGTCGGAGCGATAAAACGCCGTGTAGACTTTTCTGTACCAGTCCAGCCCGTTTTGTCGACGTTGAATATCTGCAAATATGTTCGACTTTAAATTTTATTTAAATAAAAATGACCGATTTCCATGCAATTAGTATGCACACGTAATCCTTATTTCTAAAAAATTGAATATTTCTACTTTTACATGAACACACTTAGGTTTAAGTTTTTTTTACTTGTCCAGGTTTGTCTTTCAGTTCATGTTTGTCAAAAACTGCTTAAAACAAGTCAAAAAAATCTTCTATGACAGCCTGAGTGGACATCGCTGCCCTCGCGGCACTCATGGTCTTTGTTAACCGATCTGACAGCTGGTGGCAAGTTAGAAATTCACAAATCAATTTCGGAGAAGGGCCGGACGTGCGGTTGATACCACATGATTTGTCTAAAATTACAACATATCTGACAGATACAAAAAGGCAGGATAATTACATGGAGGAATGAAATGAAAAGATATTTCAATTAATGATTAATCAAAGAACTGCAACGAAGCACAATAATTGTTAAAAACATAAAGCACTATCACAATAGTCTAGGCATATGAATTGATAAATTGTTAAATTATATAAATGATAACTTTATAATTCAAATGGTTTGCATTGACCGTTCCACGGCATTGATAAATTAAGGACTGGTGGTGGATAATAAGGGCCTCCTTACCGAAAACGTTCCTGAAGTTGCATTGTTTCTCTAGTCTCAAAGTATGTATTTTATTTACCAGATGCATTTATTATGTCTCTAATTTTGGACTTCAACACTTCACGGCTCGCCGGTAACCCCTGTCCAGCAATGTATTTCTGGAGTCCGGCAAGGGCGGCTTCTTCCTCGTCAGTGAGATCCCTGTTACTCGCACGGCCTTCAGAAAAGATCGCTGGGGCCTTCAACCGGTCCATTCAACTGCGGCACCCAATATTCTTTGGCCGCACTTCGTAAAGTCAAGTTTTTTCCTGCGCACGGCACTTATCGCCATACTAATGTTTTCCGAAGCATACGATGTCTTGTATGAGTAAGACATGTTTCGATGGGTGCAACTTTAAAGAACACGTTTAATTAATAAAATAGCACGACTCTTCAACAGGTTTGCATAAACCATTCTCTATTATAATACATAGTAATAAGGGAGTGTATTGTGTTATGATTAATCGATATTTTATGTTTGAGTTGCCTCCCTTAAATTGAAAATTTTGCCAGGACTCATTTAGCTTTTCAAATGCATAATATTTAGCGAGAACTATATGATACAAGATAAACGAGTTCAAACAAAAATACGTATTGCGAAAAAAAGGACTTCACATCTTTAATTAAAATTGTTTATCATAAGGTAGTCTACGTAGGTAATGAATAATGGTCCACTGTTAGAAGACAAGTTAAGTTTGCCCGCATGTCGCACCTCATTATCAGTGCGCGCGCTCGATGACGTCATATTCCCCACGTGATCAATGTTTTCCTGTTATGAAACTGACTTTTCAACCCAAAAGTAAACATGGTTATATTTACATGATTTGTGCAATCTTAAGAATTCTGTTGCTATGGTAAGTGCTTTTGATGATACGGATAAAAAAATTGTAGTCGGTATCGCTTAAACGCTTTTAATAGGGTGGCCGATTTTTTACCGAGAACGCTGTTTTCCAAATAGATTCATCACCAAAAGAGAAATTGCTCAAAGTAGTGCGGTGTTAACTCCGCCCACAAAAGGAGATAACTTATTTTCTTATAAAAAGGCAATCTCCTACGCAGTGGTTACCTTATTCTAGAATACTCTGAAATGGTCAAAAATGTCATTTGTATGATTGGTTTTTGGCTTCGCTTGAATGTTAACGTGCAAAAAATGATATAAATGTTAATTATTAAACACTCTTGATAACATAAGTTGCCTCTTAGCGGGCATTTCGATAATTCTACACAAGAACTTAAACGCGCGCCGGTATCGAAATCCCCGCTGTACAAACCAAGTGTAAAAAAAAAATCATTATAGTGCTTTCTTACAGTAGAAATCAGTGATACAGACAATAACGTAACAACAATCTCCCCTTTGGTAACTTCTGTTGAAAATAATGACTTATATTAGGGATTTCGGTAATTCTACATTCGCCCGCAGAGTACCGAAATCCCCCATATTTAAGCCTTTAAGGTCAATATGTCATCGGTATGATTGTTTTTTTGGCATCGCGTAAATGTTAATGTGCAAATCACGATATGAATATTAATTATTAAGAACTCTTGACAGCATAAGTTGCCTCTTAGCGGGCATTTCGGTAATTCTACACAAGAACATAAACGCGCGCCGATATCGAAATCCCCGTTGTACTAACCTTCAAGTGAAAAAAAATCGTAATAGTGCTTGTTTATAGTAGAAATCAGGGATATGTACAATCTCCCATGTGGTTACTTCTGTTGGAAAATAATTACTTACCGCGGGGATTTCGGGCATTGCGTTAAGCGAGAGATGTTAATTAGATTGTACATAATTAAAACTGATACTATTCTATCAGCTTGATTTATAAACCCTGCTCCATCGCGCCAATATATTCATTGTTTCATGAAATTGCGTATCAAAGCAAAACGATTGAAACATAACGCAAGCAGACCCAAATGAATACACTTCATTAATTCCCATCAGGTAAAGAATAAATATAATAATAAAACAGGGGAAGTCTACACTGTGTATTAGCAACCTGCTGTGGTGATCCCTATCGTATGAGCTCAGTAAAAATTGGATTTACTGCAAAAAAAACTTATTTCATTTATTGCTAAATTGTTGTGTACACTTATAATTAACAACGAGAATGGATGGACATCACCGTTGCACATTTTTAATACGTTCGCGGTCACATCTTTTCTTTAAATAGAGATAGCCTAATTAAAGACGGCGCTAATAAGGAATGAAGTGTGAAGGAGGATATTCAGAAATAAGATCCATTTTCGCATGACACTGGCAGTATAGCATGTAGTCTTATATAAATAAGACAAATTTAAGACATTGATAAAATATAAATAACACACATTTGCATCTTTCATTTCTTTAAAAAGCACGTCAATCTGAAGCAATGTATTTATTACTGACACCTTAATCTAAAAGTCGACAGACAACATAAGTTTAAAGAGGGAACCGCAATGAAATAAGATCCATTTTCGCGTGATACTGGTTGAATAGCAAGTAGTCACATATTAATTATAGCTTGCATTAGTTGCAATAATTTTGTTTAGTGCGCATGCCATTCAACTTTGAGTTAAGCGAGAGGTGCGAATTAAATTACACATTATTAAAAACTAATACTATTCTGTCAGCTTAAATTGTGCTAACATAATTAACTCAATAGTGTCAAATAATATAAAATGCCAGTGCCATTGCACGTTCAGTGAATACTGCGTAAGCGAGAGGTGTGAATTAAATCTCATATTATTACAAACTGATATTATTATGTCAGCATGAATTGTGCTGACATCTTAACTCTACAGTTTCTACTAATATAAATAAGAACAGCACGAGCTGACTGGCAGAATATTATTCTACAATAGCTAAAGTAGTATTGTTCGGTGATAGCTATATCAAACGTCTCCGTATTTTTGAGAAGATAGAATAGGTCTACATGTGCCTTATAATGCACGATGGTATGGAAAAGGCGGATTGAAAACTGACAAAATGGACAACAATTCTTCTGTATGATGCTCGAGGAAAAAGCGGATCGAAATCGTTGCTGTCGGGGGGAATGACATCACAACAACATCAAAACTTAGAGAGATTGTGGGAAGAATAACCTACATTGTCAATGAAATGCATTGCAATGACTGTAAGCACGTGTAGGAAGTAACCGAAGTAATCAAAGCGCTGAAGGAACTGAATTTGTTCGCTGTTGTATATTTTCAAACGCAACTCAGTTTTCAAAATTATGTTATAGCTTTTTATATCGCAAGCTGAAATGACCACAACCCATTCAAATTTATAAAGAGTGTGTCTTTAAACACAGGTCGAGATGTGTTTTTTTCTTCAAATCATTGATACAGCTAATCAGTGTGCACAGGCTAATTTTATTTGACATGCATTAAGCCCAGTTTTCCCTGAAAACAGCCAATAAGTACAGATTTCAATGATAAACACTAGACTGGCCAACGTGTTAAATACACACTTTGTACTGTACCAGTGAGAACAGGCAGATGCAGTGGTTATTGCAGACGCTTTTCGCATTCTGTCGTCTGCTAAATTTTACTGGAGTTATCCACACAGGCAGCCACGGGTTACGGTTCCTAGCGTAGCTAAGGCATACTGATTTGCAAAATTCGGTCTGCATTATTTGTGAGCTACCGCTTACAAATTGTTGTTAGATTGTATACGTATCATATGTTTCTACGATAAAAATTAATATAATGATTTTTGACACTCGAAGGTTTGCACAGAGGGGATTTCGGTAATGGCGTGCGTTTAATTTCTTGTGTAGAACTACCGAAATCCACGCTAAGAGACAACACATGCTTAATAGTTAGCAAAATGGGAGATTGTTGAGAGTCAACGTAGCACATCTAAGTATAATTTGTTCACATATATTGCCAAAACATCCTTGCCAATTATTTCCAAATATATATTGCACAATCCGTGGTTTCTGCAAATATATCCCCAATTAGACATGGCGCACGCGTTGTTTCTGCCCCGAAGTGCATTGTATAACTTTAGACCCCTTTATCCTCGGCAAAACAACGTTGCTCATCTTAGAAGTATTTATACTCAGATTTAGCTCGTTTACGTCCTTGTCATGTAATTCCAAATAGATATTGCACATTCCGAACTATCGCCAGATGCAAGTTCAAATAGATATAGCATGTGTGATATTAATGTTGATAATGATCAGAAATGAATTACAATTTACTCACTCACACGCCTAATATATGTCCTATACACGCTGGTCGTGTAATTCCAAATAGATTTTGAACATTCCGTGCTATCGAAAAAATAACTAGATCTATTACACTTGCGTTCAATGTGTTGTTTTGCTCTGAGGTGTGTTGTATGAGTTACACGCACGCCTTAAAGAGTGTTGATATTTACTTTATATTCCCCGGCTCAGATGAGTGCATTGCGTAACTAATATAATAGTCCGTGGTCGAATATCATCGTGGAAGAGGTCAATTAGAGGTCCTTTTATGAAGCCATTAATAGAAAGTTTCATAAATCCACATACACTCAAGAATTTAACAACTTTAAAGCAGACTTTAAATGGATGACAACAGCTCTTCTAATGTCACAGCATACAACACATTTTACATTAATGTTCTAAATGACATAAATTAGCAATATTACTTGAATAAACATGTACCAGGTGTACTACCTGTTGTAAACATAGCTGTATATTGACTTTGTGACTCAATGAGCATGTCAGCATATGAGAACTTTCACAACCTCTCAAAGACCGATTTAACGGGAGGTGGGAAGGGGCAGCTTTAACGGGGGGGGGGGGGGGGGGGGGACAAAAGGCCATGTGTCCCCTACAAGCTGACCCCAACGTTTGTGCACCATATAATTATACCATACGATTTACATTTAGAAGAAATGTTTTATTTCTAACTAACAAATTGGTGTAGCCTTCGTCTATAAATGGTTTTGCGATGGCGATAAAAAACGATTAAAATAACAAACAGATACCTGTGAGCCACGTGGATTTAAGAAAAAAGCAATCATGTTTATGTTTTTACATTAGTCTGCTTTAAGGTCATTTTAAATTGATAAATTAATGAATGTATGGATGGATGGTTGAATAAATACATGTTTTACTAGTTCAGTGAATGAATGCACGAATGAATAAATTATTGAATTCATTAATTGATTCATGAATTAATGACCGAGCGTTAGATATTAGGATGTAAATTCGCTTTAACTTGTGCCCAACACGTCTGGATACGTACCTGCTTCTGGTCATAGGTTTAACAATATACACTATGAGTTTACTTTTGTTTCTAACATAATTGTCTTATCCACTGGTTGGATCAGTGTGGTACATTTGTTCACTTTACTTTGGTTTATTGTTCAGGTACAATTACTTTGGTAATAGGAATTTCGCCTGACTTAAGGTTATACACTTTTTTCAATATCAAGTACAAATGCAGCTTTACTATAGACTCTAATTGTAAGAATTAATAATGTTTGCTAATTAAATTGATATTATGGGTATTTTTTACTGTTGAATTGTACTGAAAAGAATTAACAGGGCAAAAGAATTACAGTTAAAATGTGGTTACTGACCAATTATCTGCAACTCATCTTGCTGCCAGTTGTTTATAAAAAAAATATTTTATATTCGATATTTTACATGACTCACACAGTCCTATAAGCCGAAATGATCCGTAAAACAAAATAGTATCTTTGTGTTGTATGAACGAAGCTGGACTAAAACTAGATTTAGATTCATATCGTAAATCAATAATTTCTGTCGTCAGTTGTCAAAACGAAAGTACGGTTGATATTCAAATTAATTCTTTTTCTCTTTCCGGGATATTGTTTTAGTATGTTGATGCTGCATAAACAAATATAAGTGTATATGAAGTGAAAACACCAAAAATAAACAACGGTTGCGATAGACACCTATAACCTGTAAGATGCCCATAATAACAAAAAAAGAAATTCAAATCGATAAATACAGGGAAAATATGTTGAAAAAGGAATACCTCATTTACATGCACTTACATCTTATGTTATCTTAAAATTATCTTCCGGTATACATGTATTCGTTTTCTTATAGTTACAAAGGTAGTTCAAATGATAGCAATGTGAATAAGGAAATTAAATCATTCAATATTCAAGATTTCTTCGCTGTGTTATGTATATTTCGCACTGATTTTTTTATGGTTTCGGTTCTGTTCCTCATTCCATATAAGACGTGACGAAGTTTGAGAACAAGATAGCGATGTCCAAATGGATTTTATTCTGTTCTAGTTATACGAAACATATAATTGTTGTCATAAGATTGTTTTGTTAAGTAATGTTTGTTTTCTATAGATTGTTTTGTGCGTATTGACTCAACCGTATTTCTGCTCAATGTAAGCATTATGAAGTGTATATCCATCGCATCCATTAAGAATATTACCATTTATATTTACTACATATATATCGAGTATTGCCAAAATACTTCTTTTGTCGCTATTTTGTGATTAATATTATTACGCATGAACAATTAATAAGCAATATTTTCGACGATCATTTATGTTTTTCTGTGCGGAATAGTTATACATTCTTTTACTAGCTGGATGTTTAGAATTTTCTCATTTAGCGTTATACAAAACTTTTCTTTCTTTCTCCGTATTTTCCGACCCACACAAACATATATACCTACCCCCACTGGAGGTACAAGATTGTTCAATTGACTTAATTTTTGCTCACTTAGTTCTTATTTCATTTGTTGCATCTCCTGATTTACAAAAATAATTTACTTTAATAATCTTACAACCGCTGTGAAAAGAGTATAGTTTTTGTGTGTATTTGTTTTCTATAATACTTCTTCAAGTTTATGCTTTTTGTGAAACCACTGGTATTTATATATCGCTCTAGGTCATATTGTATCTTATTTATTAGATTTAGCCACTTACATTTTAGCATACTGTCATACTTTTTAAGTATGAAACTTTATGTTTTTGTTAAAATATGTCCATTATTTTGTAATACAGACAATTTCATCTTCATCCTCGGCATTACTCCTTTCAATATAATCGAATTTGTCAGTTACAATATAGCAATATAGACAATACACAAAACGAAAAATCAACATAATAGTAACGCGGTACCATCATTTACACAGCACTTATTCAACTGAATATCAATTCTTACCGTAAACATGCTATAACAAACAAGCAGAAAAGGAGTCAATATTATTAGAGAATGAGTATAACCAAATGTATCAGAAATAAAATAATTACTTTCCACAAAATATCGCTTAATTTTTCAAATTGACCTCTCATCAGTGTTAATAGATTATGAAAAATTAACAATGTATGGGGTTTACCCGAATATGTATCTTGTCACAATCAATTAAGTAGGCATGTTGTGGGGTTAACATTTTGAAATCTGAAAACAATCGAATGTGGAAAAAACGTTAAATTGACAAACCAACAAAAATGTATTTACCCGAATGTCGGGTCAATGATGTTAGCGTAACCGGCAACTAAATATCAAATTATCATTTCGTTCCTATTAAAGTTATGCCATGTACATATAGACAACAAATTGAACCAGCCAAACATTTCGATAATAACGGTATTTTTAAAAATAAGCCAAACCTGTGTATGCAAATCTAATGAAAGCGAATAGCAAACGGAAATCAGAAATAATTGACAAAGTGTCACTTGGATTTTAACTTGCTAATTAAAACATTTCATTTCTTCAAACTTTAAAACATCTGGACCTATACATATAACAATTGCCTTTTTTATAAATATTTTCGTGTTACAAATGAGGTAGAGAGGCAATTGGTCTCATTGTGGCCATTTATGTCACTTGTAAAAAGGCATTAGTACTCTTAACGAACATGAGTTACATAAGGTAATCATTCGCCTTCTGTGTTGCATTATTTCTCATATCATAAGAAATAGTTTTTAAATATACGTAAACAATGTGTAGCAATTAAGATAAAAGAACTTCAAAATTGCAATTCTTACAGTTAAAAAAATCAGCAATGCTCACCGTTCCGATTGTTTTTGGGAGTTTTATTTTAAGTAATTGTTCAGACATCATACAAGTCAAACAAATTGTTTTTATGTTGAAGGTAAGATCATGAACAAAGAGAAATTAAAAAAGAACGAAGAGCATGTGCGAATTGGAGGAAAGGTAAATATACAGGTTTTCAGTATTGCCCAAAAGCCTTTGTTTTTTATAGCGTTGAATTTAAGGTTTGAATGCATGTTTTCATTGTTAAATAGCTTCTAAAATACCCATATTTTTTCCAAATCCCAAGACAAAATTTTTATCGTCTTCAGTTAATAATATGTCTGTTTTACATATTATGTTACGAATTTCTTCAAAAGGGCGAATGTGTAAATATTTAAGTAAATATAAGAGGCATACACAAATGAAGAACACGTTTCTTCAGAAATATTGTTGATTTTTGTTCTTGTTTTGGATTTTGCTGGGAACTGATATTACTTATTTGAATCGGACCCAAATTGAATTTCAATTATTCACCAACATGAACTCGAAAGCTTACATTGGCTTTCTTTCTAGGACCGATGTGGGTTTACTAGTTTACTGCTTGAGTTGACTGTCATGATTGGCGAAACTTGAAATTACAAGTTGGTCTGAAATAAGCGAACTATGCATATGCTCTCACGTGTAATAAAGTTTGCTCTCACCCCATCCCATACAGGGTACAGTGAGACGGAAGAAGAAGGTCGTACATAGATCGGCCAAAGCCAATGACACATACTTACACGACGCACTTCAGAAACAATCTGTACAAACTATTTCCGAAATCAAAGAAGTACTCAATTCTATATTCTACCAATTGCGTAACGAATAGTTATAACTTAAAAAAGGCATTTAAAACGTAATTAAATCTGATTGCCTAAATCGGAATGATCGACAGCTCCACTTAACGTTCCGCGCAAAGTCGCGAAGTTTCGCATAAAATCAATTTTACTTATTGTTAAACTATGGTGGCATTTAAACTTGAACATTCGATATCAAATTGCAGTATATTGTAAAACAATAAGGTCGTTTTGTTATGCACGTGCATCGTAAGTTGATGTTTTATCAAATTCTAGTCCTTTGGAATTCTATTTTGTGCAATTGTTATAATATATTATGTATAAAATATATAACTCGTTCTGTATATAACCATGTACACTTCTAGGTGGACATTTTTAAAGATAATGGTGAGGTGATACATTTTAAAACCCCGAAGGTTCAGGCTTCATTACCGGCCAACATGTTCGCAATAAGTGGTTTTGCTGAAACCAGTAAGTAATATTTTAGTGTTTATTTTTATGTCCTCTTCAACTCTTAAACAAAATACTATATTGTTTCAATGGCTTATTTTACATGAATTTGACAGAGGAGTTAAATATAATCCCTAGTGATTGTATACTTTTTATGTGCCATTAATAATCTACAAAACGTTCTTACGTGGTCTCAATTTATAAATCGCTATTTTGTTGCATAAGCTTTTGTTATTGCTGGCTGCATCAGAATACAATGCAAACATGATTTAAGACGTGATTATAAACTTGAAAAATGTAGTTGATTATTTTTAAAATAAAATTTTAAAAATTAAATATCAAACTAAGTCCCACACCGTACAAGATAACAGTTAACACGATGATTAACAAACTTTCGCAGTAAACAAATCCAGTTTGTTTGACAAGCTTTACTAAAAGGACAGTGAATTTGCAACAAATTGGTAACTGTTTGTGAAATATATAGTACTATATCCACGTAGTATTTTTTGTAGACCATTTGAAGGTATTAATTATAGCTAACCTGACCACGAAGTAATACACTATAGTGGTCATTCTTTGTCCTTCGTGCGTCGTCAACGTAAAGCTCAATTCCACCCTAGAGGTAACCTTAAGGTTATGCCTTTGTTATGTTTGACCAAAAACTAAATCAACGGGCGAAATCTTAGAAGGATATTGTTACCATTTTGTTTGAATCTTGATTAATTGTGATGCATATGCAGGTCAAATACACATAAATTTAAAGTTCTCTTGAAGATTTGTACCTTAAACTCCGGTTAGTTTTTTAGGACCAACATAGCCAACTTGCAGAAATAAGGCTCCCAATACAAATTGCGGTTTATATTTTGTAACATCATCATTTGAGCATTTTGAAACTTTTAAACGACAATAACTTCGCTTGAATGTTGTAAATCTATTAAGCCTTGAGGTTAAGTACCTAAGAACGTCGCATTTGTTTTGCTTATCTCGGTATGATCCTTAAACAACGCTGAAGTTTGTTTTGCGGATAGATGGGCCTCCTTGTCGTCTTCAAGTTAACATGTCATGGCAGGCAAATTTGATTTTAGGGCATGTCATCAATGAATATTGTTAAAAAAAACAAGTAACGAATGCAGTTTAGTTAGGTAGTCCAGATGTAAGTTATGTCCTCAATCATTTTGAATGCAGACCTTGTAAGAACAGTTCTATTATCTCTGTCCCACAATGTTGAACGTGCAGTGATGCAAAAACATGTTTCATTTGATTTGTAATACTAGTATATAAACTTTCATTTACAACGAACTGCACTCGACTAAGTTTAGCGCAGTTCATTATAAACCACACCGCAGTTGAACACATGGCGAACACAGAGTTGAAGCATGTAATTATTTTTAAGGTTTTCTATCTTGCATATTTATTTATGTTGAGTATAAGCATCATAGGTTTCGTGACTGTACTATCCTGATGTATATGTATGAGATTTGTTGACATACGGGTGCTCTTGGTTGTAAGAATTCATTCAAATGTACCTGAAAATTTGCAATTTAAACACTTAAAGAATCCTAACGTAATAAGCTAACTTGAGATCAACGTTCATATGATGAGCATTTGTGATCTTCTATTATACGTCGTTTGTCGTCTGTTTTCAACATTTGTCTTATATATTTGCTAGATTTTACTCTAAGTATGGTGATTTAATTTCAAAATATAATGTTTCTTTAAAATGGCATTTAAATAATGGAATCTCCCATCCATCATTTTACGGAGATGTTTTGAAGCGTGTCCGCAAATTAAAATATGTTAAACCAAATGTTCATATTAAACTTTTCAATTTAATTAACTTGTTTTTATCAAAAGGATACGATGCTTATGTACTTAAAAACACGTGTTTGATGGTTTTCGATTCACTATATCTTTCTTCCCTTAAAATTTGGAATAATTAGTGATATTATAGGCATTTTTCACTGTTGAATAAAATTGTGTCATTGTGTCGTATGAACAAATCTGCATGAATACTACATTATAGGCATTTTTCACTGTTGAATTAAATTGTGTCATTGTGTCGTATGAACAAATCTGCATGTAAACTACATTTGGACTCAATTCGTACATCAAATCATTTCTGTCTTCAGTTGTCAAAACACCTATATACTGTTTAATTCCAATAATGTCGCTTTAATGGAATTACCATTTTTATTCACATGCTTCTTAATATTATATCACCTAAACTTGTTTTATTAGTAGCACAGCCCCATTAATATTTTTATTTAGTACTGCCCTTGGAATTTGTTCACGTCATTATGTCATTATGGATTTTTGTGACGTCATACGACCGACTTTCCCAGTTGTAATCTACATGCATAGGTCATTGGGTTTATAACGTTCCATTTTATTTATATTTTCTCTCTGATAGGCGTTTCTTGTTTGATTTAATTATTTTTAATTTGTTTAGCAGTCACATAAACGACCAAGCTATGTAATATGGAATTTTTACACCCATTATTGCTGCTTCTTCCTGTATTTGCGCGATGATTATCTGAGATATTAACTATATGATTCTTTATTCTCAAATCTTTTCTATAAAGAAGGAATGTAATTGACAATTGTTAATAGTTTAATTTGATCGTTCGTCAAAAAGTTGTAATTCTGTTACTCTTGTATCTTCAATGCAATTGAGTAATAAAATAGTAATTAAATTGAATGCGTTTTAATTCCCTTTTATTATTGTTTAATTTGAGTTACAATGCTATGACGTTAAATTTTATTTACACTTAAATGTATTATGAATTTTGCTGGGCCAAGTGTGAGGTTGAGCGCTCTATAACCAGGTTTAAACCCCCAATGCTTTGCATTGACCGTTCCAAGGCGGTGACCCCAGCTTTATTCATATTTTGTGTTTATGTTGGTTTGTATTGTGCTGTATTGTGCTGTTTTGTACTGTTTGGGCAATCGGTCACTTGCCTTAAATAAAGGACCAACTAATTGTTTTTAATGAAAATTCAATACTGCTCCAGCAGCTGGAGTTTCACTTCTTTATATTATAAACACTCTGACGGCTACATTTACTGTCCAAATCTTTATGAAACTTGCTCAGAACATTTGTCCTTATGTTATCTCGGCCGATTTTGAAATTCGTAACCTGGGGTAAAAACTATGTCACGATGTCAAATTAAAGAAAACGCTTGTTAACGCTTTAAAAGTCACATTTTTGTCAAAAAGTCATGACACTTTGTCCAATGTTTTGTTTAATGGAAGCTCGGACGATTTCGAAAATGGTCTATTTAAAACATGGCCACAAGGAGGCCGTGTAGTTTGCCATATATGGCTGTAGTGAAATCTTGTAGACACTAGAGGTCACATTTTGATCAAATTATGATGCAACTTGCTCAGAGCATTCTTTGTAACGATAAATAATCCGAGTAATAAAATGGTTGCGGTCCTTTGATTAATATGTCCAACGGAGGCCACATTTTTGTCCAATCGGCATGAAATGTGCTCATACATTTGCTCTATTGACATTGTAGTTCGAAAATGGTACAGGTAAGTTAAAAAATACAAGGCAACAACCTGGCGGGGTAATTGTCCGCATAAGGCTTAAGTGAAAACTTGTAAATAAAATATCAGACACATGTTGTTGTCCAATCTGCCCGAAACTTGGCCAGGAAACTTTTCCCAACGATTTCTAAGCCAAGTTCTAGGGATACGTGAGGTCAAAGGCTAGGTAAAAATATCAAATAATTAAAAAAGGCTTTTTAACACCATAGAAGCCACGATGTTAGTCCAATCTTCATGACACTTGGTCAGAAGATTTTTCTTATGATATATCGACCGCGTTCGAAAATGGTGGCGATCGGTAGAAAAATATCGCCGCCAATGGGATGGACAGTTTATATTATGTTGCGACAGTTAAACCTCGTTTACACTCTAGAAAACGCATGTTATTTCCAATTTGTAAGAAACTCAGTCAAAACCTTTGTTCTTATATTGTCTCAGCTAAATTCGAAAATGGTTGCGGTCCGTTGGAAAATATCGCTGCCTGGTGCAGGGCAGTTTTCCGTATATGGCTCTCGTGAAACCGAATTAACACAAGAAGTAACGTTTTTATCTTTATCAAACTGGGTCAGAGCATTTTTTTCTGATGATATCACGGTTCAAACACGAATACGGTTAATTGAAAAACATTCCGCCTGGGTGGCGTGTCAGTTTTCCTTCTATAGCTACAGCGAGACTTGAGTACAGTCTATAATTCCTATATTTCGTCTGTTTACCTACTCAGAATATTCTTTCTAGTTGTCTCTTGATTTAGTTTGAAACGGGTTTCGGTCCGCTAAAAAACAAGGCTGCCAGGCGCAAGAAGTATTCCGTATATAGCAATTGCTAAACATTGACGAACTGTAAAATAGCACTCGTCTTTCAGCCTATATTTATCATATTAACTTTGTTTTTCAATACAGAAATAATTATGTTGATGTATAAAATAATACATTTTCAATAATTACCAATATACCATCATTAATTCATAACATGACATCCACTATCTTAATCTTAATGCTGCTGCTGCTGCTGCTGATGATGATGATGATGCCGACGACAACGACGACGACGATGATGATGATGATGATGATGATGATGATGATGATGATGTTGATGACGACGATGATGATGATGTTGATGATGATGATGATGATGATGATGATGATGATGATGATGATGATGATGATGATGATGATGATGATGGTGATGATGATGATGATGATATGGTGTTTATCTTTTAAACGTCGTTTATAATTTTTTTAATTAACTTAAAATGTATACTATTATACATAATTTATGTGTACCGTCCCCGTGTCTATTTACTTAAAAATAAAAATATTCTCCGCACACTCGTGAACTTGGAATTTTATGTTATTTTATATCTTGCACTCTGTAATCATCATATGGCGTTTATGAGGCGATAGTCTATTTTGTCTTTCCTGACGGTTTAGTGAACGAGCACTTAACATAAAATAATGCCAGATTAAATTTAATTCTTAATTGTAAGTGGGCTTAAATGTTTGTCAATGAACTTGCCGAGAAACGTCCGGATTTTTCTACTCAGAACAGTGTTATATCTTCTTCGTTATAATCATTCATCTAAATAAAGAACGCGGTGATGTGGCCAATGTTCCCAGGGATTTCTCTCAAATCAGCCAATGAAATGTTCGGACTTTATTCTTTCAAGTCTACTGGCGGGAACATTACCCCAGCATTGTATAAGCTGTTCATAGAGGACAATTAATTTTGACAAATCAATACACATCTATGAGTCAAAGTTGTCGGGCTATCTTCAGATCAGCATCATTATTGATAGATTAGTGCATTATCGTGTGAGGGGTATAACTCCATGATCAATGAATACATCAATGATCGTGAATAGCCATTAAGAGAAAGTGCAGGGTGATACTACTACTCCCATTTCAGTTATTGTGGAGTTTTGCTTACTTATGTATTGTATGTTTCTTTTATGCTGCATAGGTCAGAAAGTAACGAAAAAAATGTAATAAAACTTCATTTTTAATATGTTGTATTGTAGATTAAAGTGTGTACATTAATAGCCTTAATAAGTTATATGTCGTTATTGTTCGTTATTGACTGTGAATCCGCGTTTTTAACTTGCGTCTGCTTGTAATTCTACGTTAAGTATGAATTCTGCTCATTTAAAATAGCTCATAATTCACCGATTACGTCCAATATTTACACTTTGTTAGGGCTTTTAATACCCCCCCCCCCCCCAACAACTACAACAACGCGTTTGTAGACATTTGATGAATACTTCAATAATTGGATATGAACGGCTGTACTCAATTATGCCTCTCCAATTAATACTAGTTATTTAAAGAAAGTTACCAAAATACTATATATATATAGTACGGATTATGGTTGTTTGAATGCTTATTTTGTTTCCGATTGGTTATATTTCAGACATCGCGCTGGTATTTCATAGGTATTTCAAAGACTTCTAAAAAACGCACTGATTTTGCATTGACCGCCGCGTTTGTGTCACATCTTCGTTCTGTGCTCATAGTTTCTGTATATAAGTATCTACTCTCGTTCATAACCTCTGTAGAGATGATACGAAACAAGATGGAACTTGAACAACTGAGGGGCAAGGTAGTAAACGATGGGGAAGATGTGGACTTGTCGATATCCGAATGTTATGGTAAGTAATGTGTTACATTTTTACTTTCGTATAAATTGTGTATGTTGTATGTAAAAATGTTAGCGTAGTCTATTCATAGTCCTTCATTTATTAATAGCCATTCCTGAAACAATATCTTAAAGTGATATTATGGGCATTTTTTACTGTTGAATTGGGCTGAAAAGAATTAAAAGGCACAAAGAGTTAGTTCAACTGTGGTTATTGACCAATTATCTGAAACTCATCTTGCTACCAGTTGTTTATAAAAAAAAAATATTTTATATTCTATATTTTACATGACTCATCAAGTCCTATAAGCCGAAATGATCCGTAAAAACAAAATAGTGTCCCTGTATCGTATGAACGAATCTGGACTAAAACTAGATTAAGATTCACATCGTAAATCGAATCATTTCTGTCGTCAGTTTTCAAAAAGAAAGAACGATTGATATTCAAATGCATTATTTTTCTCTTTCCGGGATATTGTATGTTGATGCTGCATTAACAAATATAAGTGTATATGAAGTGAAAACACCAAAAATAAACAACGGTTGCGATAGACACCTATAAACTGTAAGATGCCCATAATATCACTTTGTTTTTAATTATGCATCAGTAACACATTGGAAAAAATAAATATTGATGTTAAACACTGCGACCTCATTATGTAAAGAAAAAATAGTCTCGGAAACAAGACAAATAATGTCAAAAGAAAGAATGGAACATAATTTCAACAATACGCATTTACAATGGTTTAAATGCAGAATAGCTCATATAATTATTGGCATGTACTACCTTGTATTCGCCGTGGTGTAATGGATATGGTGTCCGCCTACGACCGGAAGGTCACGGGTTCAATACCCACCGTAGGAGCGTTCTTTAGATCTCCCCCAAAGACACCAAGTACTGGTTCTAGGCCCAGGAGACGGACTCGAGAGCGTTTATATAAGCCTAAGGCTTTCGATGCAATCGAGCTAAAATAAATAGTAGGGATGCAAGAGGTTAACCGATTTACCGGTTAACCTCCCGAAACGACCAATTAACCGGTTACATTTTCGGGAAAAGGTTAACCTGGAAAAAATATTTGATCATGTTATTTTTCATTGAATCTTTCGTACGAGTTTACATTTTTCAGTGACATACTGCCAACTTGCGCAGGCGATTAGTTAGAACAACATGCCGCACCATCGACGGTAATAAGTAACGTGTCAACAATCAAAGTAATACAGAAATTAATTAATACATGTGTACCTTTGTGATAACAAATACGGGGTACGTTTTGATAACTGACACTATTGGCCTTTTGACTCGCTAAAATTTAACTAGCGAACTGCGACAAGTGGGAGTTATTAGCGAAGACGTAATTGACAAGTTTATTGAACTGGCGATAAAAAAACAGTTGATATATTAGACGGCTTATTTTGATGTTTTGTTAAACCAATATCCAACACTGATTGCTCGCGAAAATACCGTGTTTACAAGTAACAATTTTATCAAGAATTGCATTCGTAGTTAAAATCTTGATGAGTTAACGTCGTTTTTGTTTATCAAAAATTAATATCATTATGATAATTTACGTCCAACGATTCCAACATTACCGTCCGATGCAAGTTCTATTTAAGAAAGCAAAATAATTAAAAATCAATTACAAATATTTAAAAAAATAAACTCTTTAAATTTAGTATTTGCGTAATTACGTAAACTTTGCGCGCTATGGTACGTCGAAAAACATACGTAACTATCAGTATTTGAGATCATAATACTAAGTTACTTTGCTTTTAAATAAATGTACTGATTATATTAAATATTCAACTTACATTTCGCTAGCAATTAATAGTATTTGTGTCCTTTATTTTGCGCACATTTTTTAATTGTAAAATGAAATTCAAACGATACTACTATAAATAGGTCAAAACTAAAACTACCTTGTTTTTCAAATGAAAATTAAAAATAGTCTACTTTGTATGTTTTTCAGAACCTGTTGAGCATCTATTTTATTTATGAACTCAATTTTTTTCTTTATGGTCTATTTTTTATCAACATTTATTTGTACTTTTGCAAAATCAATTGATCTCAGCAGTAACATAAAGAAGGAACAACAAACATACTACTAAAAAAGCAGGATCTAAAAAAACAATGGCCATAATTTGGATGATCATTGACAAGAAGCAATAGCCAATCCATTTAGTCCAAACTTCTTGTTTTTTTCGTTTTTTTTTAAATATTATTTTTGCTTGTTTTTGTTTCACTTGTTATGTCGTTTCTTTTGACGTAGCTCTTTTTTATTATATTTTCTATTCAAAGCAATACCTTTGCATTAGGCTTTGATATGTTAATGTTTGTGTCAATTTGTAAACGATATAACAATGATTGATTCCCATCACTTTTTGTTTTATCAAATTCAATTTGGTCTTATAGTTTTCTGAGCTCTAAATCATTTTTCTCAGTTACATATAAATGTTAACTAATTCATTTAAGGTCCTAACTATGTCATGTCATGAAGCTGACATAAATTGTGTATGGTATGAAAGGTATGCCCTCGACCCGTATTATATTTATTAAAGGGAAAAATACATGTTGTAGACAATCTTTTTTATATATCTTCGATACCTCAACAACGAAGTTTAGATGGATACTAGATTAACCATTGACTTATGATAGTGTGTTCATCCGTCTGTCTGCCTGTGGGTTTCACTATAAGATAAGTTTACTTGTTATGCATGTATAACGTGACTTCATATTCGTAATATATTTTTGTTTTGCATATATTTAAATATAACACACTTAATGTATTTAAACTTCATTGTGTACAAAAATCTGCATTAAGACATCATACGCCCATCTTTGTTATGCATGGTGACTTAATCATTACATGTATGCAAGAAAATCCGAATCTTACACTTTCTATATATGTGTTTTATATTAAATTTAATGGATGGTCATTTTTACATGCTTTTTGCTGATTGAGGAGTGCTAAAGAATAACTGATGAACAACAGAAGTTCTTTTGTGGGCTCACCTTAGCTTTTATGATTTCAGCTTTTGAGCACTCTCGAGGCTTCATGTATTGGTAAATCATGTTGGGACACAATACGGTGAATAAGAAGAATCCAACGTTTTGGATTGAATTCATCGGCTAACACAGTGTGAACAGCGCCGCCTTTGATTTGGTTAGAAGGATGTCAGGGGCTTTATTAAAGAGTATATATGTAGAACAAAAAACAAACGTTCGTCGATTAGACAAAAGCATAACATTGTTCTTGTTTTGAAATTACCCTTTTTTACACACATACGCCATTTTTATTTTCTATTAAAAATGACCGTGATTTAAACTATTCTGCTATCCATTGTTGTCATGTTTAACAGACCTGCGGTCTTTCCGGGAACATCCTTTCATCCTTCGTCATTCATCATGTCATTTAAAAATAACTTTCTACAAATTTCCCAAATTGGCATGCTGCAGCTCGTAAAATAACTACCAGTATTCTTGACAATTGGTTCGACATATTCCCAAAGTCGCAGTGGTGTAGTGTATATTGTGTCCGCCTAGCGACCGGAAGGTCACGAGTTCGATCCCACAATGGGACCGTTCAATAAGCCTTAGGCTTTCGATGCAATCGAGCTAAAGCAGATTGTTTAAACTCAACATGTTGCCGACAGAATGAGTAAGAAATCCTTTTTTTATTGCAAAATGCAGTTTGTGTTCGTACATACACTTCATTCATTCTCGTTATTAGGAGGATATTGTTGGCATGATCGATTTGGAACAAATGAAGTTCCGCACGCTTGGTCTACCTGGACGTCGTGACGGGTAAGACGCTAAACGCAGATGCCTGTCAAACCGTCCGGAGAAAGATAGCCACCGGGGACTACAGCGCCTCGAAATACACATGGAACGATAAATATGTACCATACTAACCTTATGTTAACCGGTTGTTATAAAATGAAAACTGATATGAAAACTTTTTTTTGTTATGTGAGATTACATTGAAAGTATATTTTCATATATTGTTTTATTATGTAATCTAAACTCTAGGCGAATGATCACGTGTATGATGACATAACATAAACTAACGGTAAATAATGAACTGAGTATGTTTTCTGAAGAACGCACTTTCTGGTAAATTCTCACTTGTGATCGTTGAATTTGTTTCGTTATGGTTGAACAATTGTACTACGACATTATAATTTCCCGTTTTTTCTTCGCTTATTTCATATTTTCGTGATATTCTGCATCACATTTTGTCATTACTATTTAATGACATATTTCATTCTTCTGAACATAGATATTAATAAAGCAGGACTTATATGTTACATGTTAGAAAGTAAGTAAGGTGTAAAAAGTGAAATAAACAAAATGTAGGAACACAGGTAGTGTTATCTTCCCTCAGAAACCCAGAAAAAAAACTTTTAGTCATAGGTCACTTAAAACATAATGGCTGAAGCTTGTTAAAAGATATTCAAAAAGTCACGCTGTGAACGTTATATAAAATGCACTAATGATAAATACATATAAATAATTATATATTTTATTAAGTCAGTGACTAAAAGAAGCCTTGAGTCTAGTGAAGTTTTGAGTCCAGCGAACTATGTGTTGTTTCTGAATATAAGTACGAACGATTGTGTTTTTGGACCTGACTCAGTTGCTGATATGCATATCTTGGAAAACGCTCGGTCTCGTGCAAAGCTTCCAGAAGTCGCTTGGCCTCGACAGATCCAGCAAACCAAGATTTGATGTTATATCATGCAGAAGATCGGAGACTTGCCAAAATGGAACCGAAATTGTAGACTCTAGAAAAGCTGAAAGAAAAATTAAGTAATAAGACAATTTCTAAAGAGGTTGTGGACTATTGTTGAGTATCGTAGAACATTTACAGATGGAAGGTCGAAATCCGTAGAGAAAGGGGTATATTGTTTTAAATGTTAACTCGATAAACTGTATGATAAGGTATCCATCTTCTAATCTGATAAGAAATCATTAAAGGGGCCTTTTCACAGATTTTGACCGGTATTGCAGTTTGTAAATAAATGCTTTATATTGATACATGTAAACATTTGATATAAGAAGCGTAAAAAGTCACGATTAAAATTTAAAAAAAGAAGGAAAGTAAACCTCAACAGGACTCGAACCACTGACCCCTGGAGTCCTGGAGTAAAAGTCTACCAGTTAGACCACTCGGCCATCCGTGCTCATACAATGATTAATGTACTTTTTACTTTAAATAAGCAATCCTGGTAGTTTCACAAAATATAACGACAACTACAGAACTCTCCAAATTATTCAATCGTTTCGCGTTGCAACGCTTTATTATCCACAGGTTTTTAAATCGTCAAAGGATGCATATTATGGCTATTTAAGAGCATCGTAAATGTGCAGTATTACTGTTTCCTCACAAATATCATAGCTAAAACGAAAATTTGCGAATCTGAAACAACTTTTGTTTACATTTTGTCAATTTACCAAAACGTTTAAAGGACACTTTAAAGGATGAAGTAGTAAATCAACATGCACAGTTGATGAGAAACGATATAGTAATGCTAATATTCTTATTTAGTTGTATTTCAAAGGTGTTTACAACTATATTGAGTGATAAAATTACTGCAATTAAGTTTTCGTAATGGTTTGTCCACTCTGGATGCCATATGTTCCATATTTATGTTATTCAACATTATCTGGATAACAGTAAACGTTTGAAAGTAGCATATATTGAATATACAAAACTTTCTAAATACAGTTCACACTGATATACGTGTTGAACATAATTAAATTGTGTTTTTACAGGTAAAATCCTGTATATAGCATTGAAATAGTCTTTCCGAATTCTTCGAATATTCTGTTGGCTTAAGACAAGAGGATGTTATATCTGTTTTGATAGTGTCTCTATTTTTAGATGATTTAGAAATGATTTTTTAAAATAATGCAAATGCTGGTACTGAGCAGATTAATATTGTTTTGCTGTTTTCGTGCGTCTTTGTTTTGCAGATTATATGATGATCTTAGACACAACACCCTATTAATTACAAACACTTAAATAATTTTTTCAATTTATTGTAATACATAAAGTATATGTCAGTTGTCCAAGATCTAAAACTATTTTTTTTCAGAAAACGCGGTGTTCTACATGAGCACGACTAATGCTTGTTTAAAAATGGAATATATATATATATATATATTCCATTTTAAACAAGCATTAGTCGTGCTCATGTAGAACACCGCGTTTTCTGAAAAAAAAATAGTTTTAGATCTTGGACAACTGACATATACTTTATGTATTACAATAAATTGATATATATATATATATATATATATATATATATATATATATATATATATATATATATATATATATATATATATACTAATACATTGTACCAGTTACGCGGTCTCGGTAGTTTTCAGACTATACTTAGGAGGTCAATAGTAAAAACGGGGTTTGTATACAACCCCGCGTTCTAGACACCTTTAATTACTATAAGGGGGCTGTAGGGCTGTAGGGGAGGTAATAAACATTTAGTTTTAATTGAACCGGATTGTAATGCAATGCTATGACGCTTATAGGTCAGTTTTTACTTTACATGTATCTTAATTACAATTTAGGAATAAATAATGAAAACTCGTTGCAAACGTCCACCTTATCATATAATGTAATCGTGTCATTTGTCTAACAAAATTTGAACTTGGGAAAAGCCCGGGGTGAGATATGTTGCTTATAGCAGATACACCTTACAGGGGCATCGTCGAAATTACAACTACGAAGCAGACTGATACTCCTAATTGAAAACTCAATGCCGACAATGTAACGAAACAATCCTTTTTGAAATTCATACATGTATCATATATGCCATGCATTATATTATCACTGGTATACAGATAAAAAAAATCGAATAATTATAAAGTGCACGTATTTTCATCGACAACTAGCACTATAGAAAATGTGTCTGTTTTCGCATTGCAGATGATTCATTATCCTATTTCACAGTTGTGGATAGAAGCGCGCTTTCAGTAATTTCATGTTACAGTATTTACTGACGAGTTTATCATTTTTTAATTAACATTCATCAAAGGTCTGTCCGAGCCCTAATTTACTTATATAACGTTGTAAAACCTCATTTACTCGTGTGATTAATGTGTTAATATAGCTGACGTTTTCCGAATTGTAGTTCTTGTGAAGATGTCGAGTACATAATAAGGTGTACGGTTAATTAGTATTATTGTTTATGAGCATAATGTAATGAGAATATTTCGCTTACAAAATGCAAAAGCTGATTCCATTCAATGTGTTTACATATTTCGAATCCTTTATTTCGTATGACATATTAAAAAAAACTGTAAGCACCTTTAAATTGAAATAATTTAAATGTTTACGAAATGAAACGTATCACATCATTTTGTCTACGGTTTTTACTTTAGACGGAACAATGTTCGCCGAGATAGGTGAGTAATCAAGTCTTAATTAAACTATGAAAAAAAAAAAATTGATATTTCATGTTGTTGTTTTTTTCAAACATGAGAATGTTATGTTTGATAATAAGCTTTTAAAATCATAACTATTGGTAATCGATGTTTTTGTATTGTAACATATCTTACCCACATAGTCAATACCAAACCAGAAATAGACGATTGACAGCCTTATGTTTTTAGAATACAACAAATACAATGATTAAATATAGTACCTTGTAAATTGAATTTTAACATTTAACCTAAAATATATGTTATTCTATATTATTTTAACAATTAGTCTTGCTTTATTTAATAAATATAGCAAGAATGAATATGATATTTGCCATCAGACGAATTTATGAAACGCTATAAGGACTTGTACTTGATATTTTTAAAATATGTTTATGCTGTTTGTGTTACTTCTGTGTTGTCTTAAATGTATTACATTGTCTCTCTTTGATTTCCTTCTTTCGTTTTTGTTTTTGTCGGCCTGTATATCATAAACACTAGAAAAACACAAAAATACACGAGAAATGATTACAAAACTTAGGAAACATACCAAAAGCGATGACAAAAATATGCTTTACCCTTAATTGCCGAAAAGGTACAAATACGAAGTGACTGTAACGTAACATATAATTCAACTATATTCTTTTATTTATCAAATATTAAATAAACTATAGTAGGAATGTGACGTTCATGCACAATGCAATTTGAGGCTGATGCAAAATGCAATGAGAGGTTAATGTCAAATGGAACACATGGTTAATGCAAAGTGCGATGTGAGGTTAATGTCAAATGGAACATATTGTCAAAGCAAAATGCAATGTGAGGTAAATGAAAAATGCAGTGTGAGGGAAATGAGAAATGCGGTGTAGGGTTAATGTAAATTGGAAGCTATGGTTAATGCAGAATGCCATGCGAGGTTAATGAAAAATGCTATCTGAGGATAATAAAAAATGCAATGTGAGGATTATGCAAAGTGCAATATATGGTTAATGCAAAATTTCATGTGCGGTTAATGCAAATTGCAGTGTGAGGGTCATATAAATTGCAATGCAAGGCTAATACAAAATGCGATGTGTGGTTTATTCAAATGCAATGTAAGGCTTATGCAAAATGCGATGTGTGGTTTATTCAAATGCAATGTGAGGCTTATGCAAAATGCGATGTGTGGTTTATTCAAATGCAATGTGAGGTCAATGCAAAATCTAATGAGAGGTCAAGGCAAATATTGCAAACTGAGGCTTATTATGCTAAATGCAATTCGAGTTTAATATAAATTGCACTCTGAGGTAAGTGCAAAATGTAATGTAAGGTTAATGCAAAAATAAATTGTGAGGTTAATGCAAGACACAATTTGCAATTTGAGATATATGCAAATGACATTATTGTGTTAATGCAAACACATGTCGAATGTCTTTTGCATGTTGAAAACATCTTCATTTTGTGAACATGTGATTTTAGTATCACATATCCGATACAATGCATAATGAAGAGATAAAATCGCGATCGTAAATTAATAGGGGCTTTGCATGCGTGGGCTTCTTACAACGAATACCTTTTTGTAAAAGGTTCTACGTAACAGATTGGAAAAATGTCACAGAAGAAAAATACTGTTTCAAATCAAGTAAACCAATATGTAATCACAGACAACTACTTGAACAAATATTTATGACGTACATTTTATCTAGCGTCACATACTTTATGGTTGAAGTACTTCAACACATACTCGATACTAATTTTAAAAGCGTCTTAAAATGTTTTCATGCTTTTTATAGCTTTTCGGTTGTTGATGTGAAATAACTCCGTGGAAGAGACTAAACGGTTTTCCGTTGTTAACAAATAATACGTGAAGATATGAACGTTGTTTAATTTGTAAAAAGGGATTTCGATTCAAATTTTATTTCCATAACATATATGCATATCAATAGACAAGAAACAAACAAGACACATTAAACCTCATGTTTTAGCAACAGGTATGTACCGCATATGGACTCTACATTCACGACTCAATACAGCAATTACCGAATGACATATAGAAGCGATCTAGAGTCAATTTAGAAAGGCTTTTCCAAAAACTTAAAAGCCTAAAATCATCGTTTGTTATTATGCAATAAAGTTAGTCTGTCCATCATTGCTGATACTGCATAACAAAAGGATTCGCCCTTTGAATACGCCCCTATGTATATATTAAGTTCAGATGTCAACCTATAAGTCTCTTAATTCAACGTAGAATTGTTTGAGCTCTACCATCAATTCAAGAATTTTTAACTAAAAAATGGCTAACCAATCTGATACGAAATGTCTCGGGCAAGAACCACATGGCTTCCTTAAATGTCACGTTCATAATTTAAGATGAAAAGTCAACATACAGCAAGTGATTTTCAACAAACGGTTGTTCTCAGTTCTAACTGACCAATGTATTTAATGCTTTTTAAATACACAGTCAAAAGCTTTAAAATATATGACGGAATGTCACGCATAAGAAATCATCCATATTGCTTCTTAAAAAAAACGTTTAGTTAAAAGATCGTAATGCAACATGTAATTACCAAAACAACGGTTTATTTTAAACCATGTATTGAAAGATTTTGAATTAACTGATCATAGATGTTAACTTTATGAGATGGTATGTTGCTAAGATGCGTCGGGCGCAAGAACCAAGTCAAAGGTAAACTTTAAGCACTTTATCGGCAAAAATTTCTATCTTCATGTTTGTCTTAAACGTTTGTGCGGATACAAACAACATTGAGTTAAAGCCCTAGTTATTATGAAGCCTGTTTTGTCCTTGAACAACAGTGCTGTGTGCGCAATAATTTACAATATGTCAATAACTGTTCTTACCCGAGTAATGTGTTCGCGAGCTTAATTTTTCTAAAGATTTCTCTCAGTTGTTCTAAAATTCGTTCATCAGATGTAAAAACCTTCGTATTTTTTGTGCACGAGCATTATAATTTAGTAAAATGCAGTTGTGATCATGGGAAATAACTTTTTTTATCACTACAAAGTCATTTAAACCTACTCCGGGTTGAAGTAGATTTTTGAATAACGCACTAATAAGTGGCTCCAAAGTCAAAGACCGTTTTGATCGTTTTTATTTAAACGTGGTGGATACAGTTGTGCAGTGTTGTTTGTAAAGATACGGACTGGGCTATGCAAAATGTTACGATATCGCTTTAAAGCACACAACAAACACCTAGCATGATATTGGGGTCACCATCTTTGGATGGTCAATAATTGGGTTGGTCTGTTATTTTTAAAAGAACACAATGCGCATAGTTGTATTCAACCTACATATAGAAATTATTGTTTACATTTTACAAAGGAATACAATTATTAAGAATCGCACAGTAAAATAATTTATTTATTCATGTGAATATACCAATTCTCACACTTTTAGATGGATTGAACTGTGAATATACCACTTATCACACTTTTAGATGGATTGAACTGTGAAAATACTAATTCTCATACTTTTAGATGGATTGAACTGTTACAACTGTAGAGACACTACAAACCCTGCATTATGTCAATCCACTACTACATGTTCCGCTGATCAGGTAGTATATGCACTTACGTGCACGTTATGAACATAACGCTTGAATTAAATTTCTGACGTAATATTTTTTGTTGTGTTATTACACCGTGCTGTAAAATAACTGCTTCGATATAAATATATGAGTACTTCAAATATGAGAATATAAAATGTTCAATCGTTTGCAGATATTCATTCTTCAAGTAAGGATTTATGTTGTCATTATGTCTTTTGATACATAATGTTATATTTTCGCAAATGAAGTATTTGCATTCCCGAATCAATTACAGTTTTGAAGTCAATCGACCGTTACAGTTGGGTAGGATTCACTCTATGGTCTGCCTAGATATTGAGGTAATATGGCACTGTACATTTAACGTCAAAAGCATCCGACAAAGGATGTCATTTGTGTAATTCTTACCGTCACACGACTAGCTTTACATATCCAGGTGAAATGAAAACAAAAGTGAAGTTAAAATAAATTATTTTTGACTATAAATATGGTGTTAATTTATGATAGACATACTAAAAATGTACGTCTGAAAAGATGGTTAAAATTTCTGAGCATGTAGTCTGTGTTACTCTGGTCGTTATTGGCTAAATAATACCGGTTTTATACTTATCTTGTCTCAATGTGCATGTCATAGAAATGTCGTTTTCAGCAAATGTGCGTGAAGTTACAGGTTTTGAAGATTCCTATTAAAAATAACTATGTGTAAGCCTTTCTCGGACTTTACTGGATTATGTAATGCTTTGTTCATTAGCAAGTGTTTGTAAGCATATCTTTGCTATGTCCTGATCGGTATGTTTGGCGACGAAAAGACAATTTCAGAGGTAAAAACTAAATATACGTTGTCTTCGTCCATTTATCTGAAACCCAGGACTTTTTATCATGACCGAATCTACTAGTGAGTATCATAAGAACGTCGCGACTTTGGTTAAAGATATTTAACTGTGTAGGTCTTGTCCTTTCAGCCTATTATATATCTACTTGTTTGTGTAAATGCGTTCCTAACTTTGACAATACCGGACCAATACTAAGTCTTGTTCTGAATGTCTTCGAAATAGTACGTAAATGTTGCCGGAAGTGGTCGATACATTCGTGTTTTTTTTTCAATTTTAGCATTGTGAAATCATCAATAGATTATAATGAAACTGCCTAACGTAAATCAAGTAGGGCCTACATGTTATTGCTTTTATTACATTAAGGTTTGCGCTGCGATGCAATCTCACATTTTGGTTGGTCGGTCGGCTGAAAAGCGACAGGGTTGAATGTGCCACGAATGTTGCTCAGCAGACAACTGTAACAAGAACATGTGTGCACCTTCAAGTAAGTCTCAAAGATCAAACGCCTTACCTAAAGTAGCATGCTTTTTTAATTCTAAGAAAGAATAAACAAGTTTATTTGATTGTCATAAGTGATACTGTCACTTTGCACCCAACGTGATAATGTAGTCGTTATGTTTAATATAGTTAATAATGTTTAATTAGTAACAAATTAGGGTTTGTATTTGTTGACCAATATTTCATTTTAAGTAACTTTGTTTACCGTTTTATTAAAACCTCGACTTGGTCGTTTGAAAAATAAACTGCTTAATTAAACGACAATCTGTGCTAAAATTCATACACTTGTACATGCTTAAATTAAATATGGAATTGTATTGTTTTATTAAATAGCAAGGGATTTAATCGTGAGAGACTTCTCTCCGATTAAAATTCCGATAAATCACGTGAAAGGTAACGTCCAATTAGATCGCGCGCGCTCTAACCCCAAAAATGTTGGTTTACTGACATATTTTCGGTTAATAACCTCTACCCTTTTAGCATCGGTTTGAGGCCGTTGATTCTTTATTCTATAATCAAGTATTTGCAAATGTATCTATTATTCTCTTCCTCTGGATTTCGCATTCAACTTTCATTTAAGTTCCCCAGTTGGCAAATATAGGGATCGCGTCAAAAAATTAGTTTATAGTCACATTTGATTTTTCGATAGTAGAATATCGTGATTAAATACCATAATTAATTGTGTTATTTGTGTGGTGTGTTATGTGTTGTACCTCGACGAAAAATGTTTATAATTAAAACAATAGACCCCGTCGAAAAAACGCTCAAAATAACAACAACAACAATATACTAAAACAAAACTTTGCAGAATTCGTTTCGAGTGTTTCTCTTACCGTCCGAAAAAACAGCATCGATAAAAACCATGATTTTAATATTGTAACGTGTTTGTTTGCCTTAGAGCTAGAAGTGACTATTTATTATTTAATATTTATAAATGTAAACTATTTAACATGATACTGTTCAATATACTCTTGACACGCTTTTACATAAGATACATATATCACTTTCGTACAAAACGTTTAATGTACACATATATTCTATTCGCACAAAGTGTTAAGCTTATTTCTTTGAAACTAATTAGTTTTCAATGAAGATCAGAATTGAATGGATGCAGATTTAAAGCTAAAGCCGGACAATAACATAAAGCCGGACAATAACATACAATTCCAGATAAAACTATTATTTTCAAAAGTGTTCGCTTAAACATACACTGATAGTTTAAGATTGATTGCTTTTTTAAAACATAATAAATTAAAAAAAAGAATGTGACTTATACAGTTTGTGTCCATATGTTACCAAGGTACATTCTTGATTTCTGTGATATACATGTCATGGCAGCTCGGGGAGCTTTCTCCTTGTGGCTAATGGTATAGTCATGTCAATACACACTTCGACCCCAACAAATTTGCTACAAAAGGTATTTTCACTGATCCTGGTAGGGTAGCACGTACTTTATAACATATCAAAAGTTTACCAAAATCGGACTTTCGGAAAATTATTTTTTTCAAGATGGCCGCCAAAACCTATTAATGATCATAACTATGTAACTATCCACTCAAATTTGATGTTTTTGGTGACTTTACCCAGGTTGCGGGGACCAAAGAACACTTAAAGATCATCAGACATAGTGCAAGTTTATTATGAAACACATAAATCAAACATGGCCTCCAAAAATAGCCACCGCCACAATGAGAAGGATCACAAGTCCATAACGTTTGACTAAAAGATGACGATTTTTGTGTAAAACGTCATAGTTTTGGAGACAAAGAAAACTTTGATTAAATTGTTGATATCACTAAGCAGCTGATTCATCATAAAATCCAATTTATGACATTCAGCTGTCCACTATCACCTGATACACAATCTGTATTTTCGCCGATTAACGTTGTGGGGCATCATTCCACTGTTGCTTTTACAATATCAACGTCTTCATCCATCCCCTGGTGACACAATTACATAGCATCACCTTTTAGTCAGAGCTGTGCTAATCAGAGAAATCATTCTTGCCTTGTTTTGTCACAAACATAAAGTCCTCTTTGTGCATAATCATTCTGCTTTTTGTTTAAACGCACACTCGGGTTCACGTTTTTGTCCTCGTCCTCGTCTCTGGTGTGTGATAGAAGGACCGTGTTCGTAAATCTGCAGAAGACTTGGCTATTGCGTTGTTTGTGTCGCCCTTTTTCCATGGTAAACGATGAAGCAAAGAGGCACCATCAAGCATGTAACATTCTGATTCAGAAATACCGTTCATCTCAACCTCACTTGATACCTTTACAGCTTGATCTCTCATTGAATGAATGATCTGAGGCGTGTCTGCTTTATGAAGTATGTTCTTGGCTTCAAATAGTGTAGTAGGATGAGGACTTAGTTCATACGACAATATGTCTTAAAGGAAAAGATCTCCAGATTTCGACACTGCCAGGAAACGCTAAAACAAGAGGGCAATATAAATAACACGGTCTTTAGCTATCTAAACAGCGGAGCTCAAGATTTTGGAATATGTCTTTTCTCCTTGGTTTATAAAACTTAGGTGGTCGACTTTCCTACGATATATCTTATAATCTTGTTTCTAACCTCCTGTAATGCATGAACATTCACATCTGATCCAGCCATAATCCAATTGACAATGTTTTTTAAAAGCGGATAAGCTGTGTAGGGTGAGCAGTTTGTAATCTTTGTCTGCATTTTTTCGAGATCAGAAGCATCTCCTTTGATGAGCACCTCAGTTGAGTCTTTGTGTTTTGGATTTATAGTATAGGCCAGTTCTGTGAAATCCTGCATCGCACTGTTGTACTCGGATGTTACATGTGCAGAAAAGGTCCATGGGTTGTTCATGACCTCGCTGTTCCCACTGCTGTGACTGTGACGACCTGTGTTCTTAAGAGACCTCATCAATGTTTGCTCAATAGCAAGATCACTACTTAGCCAATTCCAGCACTAATTGCTCCTACGAACAACGTGAAAACCATTTACGATCGTTCGATAAACTTCTGGGTGCGTTTCATATATGCTGCTATTGGCTGAACATACATGTAGTTATAAGCAGATGGCAGGTAATTGAAGTACCCAGCTGCAGCAAAGACGGAAAGACAATTGGATACTGCCTGCAAATGCATCATCAAACAACCAGTACGACCCGCCTTGATCAACATCCTTTCCTCGCTTACCTAACGATGATAATTCAGCAATAATTTGTTTGTCTTTGTGGTTTGGGCAAGTCTTCTTCTCTGTATCCGCCTCGAGTTTGATCTAAATGTCAGAACATGAAGCATATGTCTTGCCCCTAAGAATGGAAGAGTCTGCCTGATCAAGCAGTATCTGAATCTCGGGATCTTCCTGATACGAGCTGGCTGTGTAGGCACTCATCAACAAGAAAAGGCCCCGCAAAGCCGTCTGGATAGCTTTCCATGTCATTATGTGCACAATGGCATTTTCCCCTTAGGCAGTATCAAGTATGTTTTAGACCGGTTGCTTCAATGATGAATCCTTTGGCCCCCAGCAAGTTTATCAGTGTATGAAAACACCCCAACATCACAAAAATACTTTTCAGGCAACTACTTTGTGGTACATCAATGATGATTTTGGCAGCCTTCCAATACAAAAGTTTGTCAAACGTTAAAATGGTGGGAAGGCAAAATGATGTACGAAACCCAAAACCATACTTAATGAAAAAGAATGGAACTGCTTATTTGAGCTATCCTTTTAAATAACCGATTCTGTAAATGTTCAGTAGTTCCAATATAGACACATTCACGGGATTCTTGAAACACATAGTCTTTTTAATCAAATGAAAATTACTGGTGATCCATTATGTTCCTTTTTGCAAACAAAGTGAAGAAAACTTAGAACATTTCTTCTAACTGTATGCTTTGTCTGCCGTTGACTACTATTATATATAACTTTAGACATGTGTTGGATGGATGCATTGCATGTTTTTTGTTGACGTTTTCTTGTGTCTGATGGCAAAACATTATAGTTATAATTCATATTTTATGTGTACTTGTCTGCAATCTTGAAATAAAATGTGGTGAAACAAAAAAAAGTTATATGTGATGAAAAAGATAAACAGATGTTAGAGTGTAGCGCATAGTAAGCTTGACTTGCACTGTCGTATTGCAAGATTTTACTAACATTATAGTGGAACATTTTCTACCTAAACATATGCAAAAAATTGCTTTTAACCAAATCAAGGTCTGATTGTGGCTGATGTCATTGTAATTAAGATGTATTTGATCAATAAGATTTAAAATAAGCAGCACACAAGGAGTCTTACCTGCATATTTTATGATAAAAAAGACATTTAAAAAAAATTTTGAACCCAAGGTATTGAAAAGGAGCTGTGTTGGTCCTGTCTTAGACATTAACAATCATTGCGTTGAATGAGAAGCTCACTTTTTCGTGGCTGAATTTTTTTCTGCTGAAAATACTTACTAATGAAACAGGTTATTAAAGAAATATACATTTTTATATAATAAATTTGGGTTTTGGTTGTGACCTGTACAGATTTTGTACCCGGGAACGTTAACGGTTCAAAACTTGTTTAGAAAGAGGGTGTTGAAAACATCCTGAAGGAAGTTATTGGGAGTTCCTTTGGCAGCCATAGTGTAATAAATAAGACCAGAGAGGCCATCAACATGAGGTATTGGTGGCCTGGGCTGACATTGGACGTAAAGAAATACGTAAGTATACATGCGTAAAGACGTGGAAATTGTATAGTTTAAAAAGAAATTAATCATTTTTTACTTTTTACTTCGTTGATAAATTTATACTTGGTAATGTTTAGATTTATTCAATTTAGTCACCAACAGTGACCAACAAATCACTTAAGTGAGATGAAGCAATGTTAAATGTAAAGGTCTCTGTGGTCAATATCTAATTAGCTTTCTTATGATAAGCATTTGAATTTGTTATATTTCCACCCGATGTGGACATTTGTTTTAACCTTTTCCACTTGTGTTTATATATTATGACCACTGTATATATAAAGTCATAGGCACACAGAGACATTATATAACAATACAATCTGATATTTAAGGTGGGTATATGTGCCGCTTGTCAGAAGTCTGACCCATTAAGACTTGCCAAGAAACCAGAGCTCCATCAAATGAAGGTATTACTAAACGTGCACTATGCCCTGTTGAAACACATAAGAATCTACTACACAAAAACATTACAAGGATACACTTTGATTTAAAGCGAATGGCCTATTGCCTTAACAGGACAACACATTGATTAAGTAATGGATTTTATATAGCATATATACAGAAACTCTTTTCCATATATATACATATTACGAACTTAGTAATGTTATACATGTATAAATAACATATAGTTTACAAACAATCTGCTATATATATATATATATATATATATATATATATATATATATATATATATATATATATATATATATATATATATATAACATTCGTTGTTCTGTATACATTTTGTTAATGCATTTAGGAAAAATGTGATTCAATGACGCATACATAAGTGCATTTTATTCTGGGCAGTTTGTTTTGTAGCTGTTTCTTAAATTACAGTTCTCCGGCCCCTTCGAGCTAGTTGACGTCGAAATGATTGGTTTATTTAAAGAGACGTTCGGTGGCTACACGTACATATTTACCGCTACTAACGGTACGAAGTGGGTTGAAGCATACCCTAGTCAGTTGCCTGATCTAATAGTCAAAAAGTTGTCTAAAGGTAATTACCGATAAGTTGTCTGGTATACTGATATCCATTTCACAGTCAGCTAGTGTTAATGTGAACGATTAGACTATGACAAAAATAATAAAAACGCAATTAATTAAACTTCATTTGGATATTTATTAACTACTGAACACGGCTGTTGACATTTTGATCTCAACAGTCAATACGACTCTTGTATGTCCAATTCTCTGTCTGAGAAACAATATATTTCAGTTGGTCCTAAAATATTTTTTCCTGATTTGCAGATTTTGCCTTCTGAAAATACTGTGTGCCAAACTGGCTTTTACAATTGTCAAGAAAACATGACAAAATATTTGTGCAATTAATAATTAGTGTCATAGCTGAATAATCAGTGTCTCTAGAAATTAGAAATTTACACTTAATTGGTTCTGTTCAGCTCTAGGTAAACCGTCTTTTACATGTAGTTAAGCTTCAATAAGGCCAGAATATGGTAATCGATTGCCATCAGCACATTCAATCTTGATAAGTTCATTCAACGGTTGAATTGGGATTGGAATGGATTTCAAGTGCGTATCATAGAATAGCTGGGATATGACACTTTCACAACACCCCGTGTCTAAAAGTGCTATTGTTTCAATCTGTCCAATCAACAGGTTAACTTCATTTGGGTCACCTAATAATTAGATAGGGTCTTTTTTTTTTAAGTACACCATTTGACCCTTTCATGGTTTTAGTGGCACATGTTAGTTTGGACAGAGTCTTGCAATAATGCCATTATGGACGTAATTGTAACATTGAGGCAAGAAATTGTGGCTGCCTAGTGGGCGTTGCGGTTCGTAAGACCGGCCCCGCTGACTGCCTTGTCCTCTACAAGGGAGTTTACTGAAGCCCCGTCTTTGACTCCTACTGAAGTCTCTACCTGTGTACGCTGATGAATTCTGTCCATGTTTTTATTTGTCCGACCTTTCTATTCTTTCATTAAGTTTTATCAATAGATAACGAACAATGCAACCTATACAATGATCTAATTAGGAACATTAATAGTAACAGTACCACCCTGTGGTGTGCATTTGTTAAACGACAATTAGAACAACTAGGAAACGGAATGTTTTTTAATAATTTTAATAACAATTTTAATCAATCTCATGAAATTAACCAGAGATTAAAAGATCAATATATCCAAAATTGGCACGATACAATTTATAACCAACCGAAATTAGAGTACCATAGAATGTTTAAGACTGAATTCGCCTATGAAAAATATTTAGACTGCATTACTAATAAAAATCATAAACAACAATTATCAAGATTTAGACTTAGCGCCCATAAATTAGAAATAGAGACGGGTAGATATAACAACATACCCAGAGAAACGCAAATGTAAACTTTGTAATTTAAACACTGTTGAGTCCGTATATCACTTCTTTCTAACTTGCCCAATATATAAAGATCTACGAACAAAGTATTCTATCCGAACAAACTAGCCAAATCTTGCGAAATTTAAAAATATACTATCTTGTCAAAATACTCAAGTCATTAACAATGTTGCCAGATTCCTTAACGACGCCATGAAACTCCGTGAGGAAAAATTAGAAGTATTTGCTGCTTCTAATTAAATATTGTATTAAACCCTTACAATATTGTATATGTCCTTTTTGTTTACTATTAGTTGTTTTCAATATACACACGTTTGTACATGATGATTGAAATGTTTTATTGTAGTATACGTTTATTTACTTGTATTTGTAATGTATTGATGCACTTTGACTATACTGTGTTTATTTGTTTGTAAATGGTCAAAGGCGTTTTGCCGATTACCCAATAAAAAAACTTGAAACTTGAAAAAAACGTGATCTTCCATTTCAGATAATTCTGATTTCTTTGGGTCCACATTCATTGCATGGCACTTTTTTGATTCCGGCTCTGCGTTTTTAATGTCTGCTTTCATGATTCTCAATTTCAATTTTAATTTATCATAATCATGAACTGTATCAATTTTATACCCTGCCAAAGTTCTTTCTTTAAACCTTTATATAATTCTCGTTTTAAAAGTGCTGGCTTTAATTAATCCTCCGTGTTTGACTATAAACTCAAATAAATCCTCTAATCTCGCGCAATATGTGGATATGACCTCGTTTGGTTTTTGTTCTATTGAGTAGAATCTCTGCAATAGAGATTCTACCGGTTCGATACAACCAAACTCTTGTTTGAGTTTTACGAACCGCAACATCCAATGTTAAACCCACACCTGCTCTCCATAGATGGTCACTAGCCTTTCCTCTCAAGGCTCGCAAAAGTCAATGCAGGATAAGATCCTCGCTGAAAATGCCTTCCGCCATTAGCGAGTCTTATTCAAATTTAAACCCTTTCCAAATAACAGTACTTATGTTTGCTTCATCATAAAATATGGATAATTTAGTGTAAAATTGACCAGGACGGCTAACATTGGATTCCTCTTGTGCTGAATTTTTACAATCAGGGGTAGACAAGTGCATCTGTTGCATAAGATGCGATAAATCACCTGCATTTTCCATCATTTTATGCTTCTCCGGCAATAACCTAAATGCTCTAAGCAATTTCTTTTCCTCCTCTGAGATGCATGTAGTATGCATGCTGAGACTAAGGTAGGTAAAATTCAGCATACTGTTTTGGCCGAGCCATTTTATTTACAATTCGAATAAGAATACAAATATTTTTCAACATAGCTAATATAACTCAATTTTCTAAGAATAAACAAATACATTTAGCTCGTAAACACATTTCAAACTATGTAACAACATTCTGTCAATATTAGAATGTAAAGTTCCACAATATTATTGCTAGAAAGCAATCCTGTAAAACTAAATTGGTGTACTAAGAGTCCACTATCTCGTACTAGCTAGAAACACACAATTGTCACGATATAAATAAATACAATAAATTAAAAACCTGCAAAAACAAAAGACTAAGTCAAACAATTAATAAAATAAATAGCTTTAAATATCCAAGTTTTATTTAATGCTTACAATAACAAGGATATTACCAACCTTGAAAAGAAATTGAAGTATTAAATTACCAGCATCAAACAAATAAACAAAATAACAGTGCTTCTTTAAGTAAAATATTATAGTGCCCCTTTAAAGTTAATTTCAAATACTAAATACACATGCCCCTTTAATAAACACTATAATTGGTAAATACGGTTTATCAAGAACCAACTATAATTGTTTAATTTCATAATTTAAGAATAATTCCACTCGAAACAATTTTTATTAATTTAATTAAAATAAAGTTACAGTACTATTAAGTATTAAGGTCAAAATAATAATAATTGACACACTTAAATTAGATTTTGATGAGATAACTTTAAAAGTATTAAATTTCTTTTCTGAAAATTGTTTAAGGGAAATTCAAATGCAATAACTACTATTATTAAACTAGTAAAACGAATTCTAGCTATCAACTACACTAAATATGAATGAACATTTAAAGTAATGGCATAAATTCCAATTTTTAGAATGTAAACAAAGTACAGGTCACTGGTTAAGGTCAGGTCATCTCATCAACCAATGAAATTTGGGTAATACCACAGAAATTTAGGGAATACCACTCTATAAATAGATGGCCAAGTAAACGACCAATGAAACTAGCCAAATGCAATCCGGGGTCAGAAACAGCTGGGGACCACCGTTCTACATTTTAACCCAAAACACAGACAGAAAGTAAACAAAGCAAAGGCAAAATAATTGGGCTGTTTAAAAAACAATATTAAGAAGGAATGTAAAAGCTACATGTCCTTGATTAAAATGGCAGATTGTGTCTAGAGAACAACAGATAAGTTATATTTGAACACTCAGGAAAGACTGTTAGATGTTAAGTATCCATAACCAAGAAAATTCATTTCATAGTTACGTAACTCTCTTACTTTACAATATATTAAATACATATCTTTACACAAAAAGTGAAGCAATTGCTAATTGGTTGAAAGATAAATTAAAGTTGTTTATGAACTGAATAAACAATATTGTAATTATTAAAAAAAATAAATGGAAACGTTAAAAATGTCACTGCAATATGTGTACAAATAATCAAAATATTAAATTCAAATAGGTACTCACTCATTCACCAGATTATGTTATATCATTGAAACAATTTGTGGCCTCTAGTATAGTCCAAGTTTTAGTTTTTCATGTACATAAGTCACTGTAACTGATGTATTGTTCGTAACCTCTGATACTGAATTATTTTTCGTAAAACTCCTAACTCCTCCACACACGGCAAAGTAGCGTCCTCTATGAATGTTTCGGTACCAGGTCCTGCAGGAATTTGATGTTGCTGTAATTCCAGCCTTGGTTTGCCAGCGATGTCTACACTGATGTAGTTGGACAAAATACACTGCCCATTGAGCTGGAAACTATGCCACCTGTCTTAAGTGATGCGACGATCCTATATTATGCCTATAGAACGGATGTTATTGTCAATGGTTGTCGACAAGACTTGTCAACAATGTAAATTTGAAAAATCTTCTTATCAGGTTTATGTCACTGTCCATAAAACCCTGAACGATTAAATGTTCTAAGACAGTGTTTTCTTTTGCCCAATTGGGAAAAGTACCTGTACCAATGGGGAAAAATTGTCGCGAAAAATCGTTAAATTGGGAAAATGTGCGTCGTGAAATTTTCAGATTGGGAAATCTGGGTCTTATTAATAGCTTAGTAAATAATAAATTGCATAAATCAATTCAAATATTCGTGTACATGCATTTGGGCTAGAAATATTCAGTTTAAGTGCTCATGTTATTTGTTTACTTGCAGATAATGCTATTTTGGAACAAAATTTACGACATTTTTTTCTCTTTTGTGAATTTTTCAGATGGCAATTGGGAAATGTGTAGTTTTTTTCTAATTGAGAAAGTACCTTTTACGGGTACCTTATAAAGAAGGAAAAAAATCGCCATAAGAATAGGAAACACTTGCTGACAACATTTTAAAGTTTAAGCCCAAAACCACGTTGGGCGCCATTGTAACTCTTGGGGCTTTGGGTTGTATTTTGTGGTAATATAAGACAGCGAACTTTAAATATTTAGTTTATTATTGTGCTAAAACATATAGATGACGATATTCAATGAAGATGTTCAGATGTTCAATATAGATGTTCGATAAAAGATGTGGGATTAAGTCTGAAAATATGACAAGGATTAATATATTAAACATGTTATACTTGCAATATAAAAGGCTTTTAATATTTGCCCATAATAATCAATTATAAATGATATTAACTAATTAATCATTCCATACATGGTACTAGTTGCAATAAATCAACTCCCAGCTTTATAACCCAAAGGGTTGCTGAGAGCCGCCATAGCAAAAATCATCAAATGCTCTGGGTTTTCGTTTATATGGACTATGAATAGTACATACAATAAATAACATAGACAATTATACATTGTACAAAACATATAAAACATCAAATAGCCTCATCACATTAGCATGTACACATTTCTTACCAAATTGTGGATTTGGCACGAACATACAGCTCTCCCAACTTCTCTCCGAACGTGATGTAAGATGGACTGTAAGTTAAGAATTAGGTGTAAATATATGCATACAGTGATGGTTAAATGAGTAAGAAAAGACAAGTTGCCATTTGTGCTCGGACTTAATAAATGTCAATCTCCAAACAGAAATATAGTCAGGATACGAACAGTCAATGCATGGACAGCTCAATTACAAAACGATGTGAACAATTGACAAATGCAGATGAAAAGACAAAGATATTTACATAATACATCTACTGCCGTCAACTGTCAACTGTCCGTCCTCAACAAACGATTGCGCTCGACTGAGATATATGGCGCGTGCAAATAATAACGCTCGATTGGTCATTGTCGGCACGGGTACTTCTTAAATGTACCCCGGGTACTCTTAAGTATACTTATATGTACCCCGGGTACGGAAAATATACTACACGTACCCGGCCAATTTAGACTGTACTGAAGTTTTTGTCCCCAACCGGCTCCACCATTGTCAGAATTTTAGTGGTTGTGAACCTCCTCAACAGCCTGTACACACTTTTTGATGACATATTGATTCTGTCCATGTAAGTGGTCACTCAAGGACTGTCCAGCCCACTGAGGATACTGTCCATGTAAGTGCTCACACTAGTATTGTTCAGTGCACTGTGGAAAACGTCCATGTAAGTGATCATACAAGTACTGTCCAGTCAACTGAGGATTTTGTACATGTAAAGGGTCACACAAGTACTGTCACGTCAATTGCGGTTTTTGTCCTAGGAAGTGGTCACACAAGTACTATTCAGTAAACTGTGGATTCCGTCTATGTAAGTGATCGCACATGTACTTAAAATCCAATGTGTATTATGTCCACATAAGTGGTCACACAAGTACTGCTCAGTCCACTGTTGATTATGTAAAAGTAAGTGATCATACAAGTATTATCTAGTCCACTGTGATATTGTCCATGTAAGTGATTATAAAAGTACTGTCCAGTTCAATATGGATTCTGTCCTAGTAAGTGGTAACACAAGCACTGTATATTCAACTATGGTTTCTGTCATAGTACGTTCTCACACAAGTACTGCACAGTTAATTTTGGATTACGTCCTAGTAAGTGGTCACAAAAGGATTGTCTCGTCAACTGTGGATTCAGCCCATGTAAGTTAACACACAAGTATTAACCATGTAAGTGATCGCACCAATACTACCATGGCCACCGTTTACTCTGCCCTGTAAGTGATTGCACAAATACTGTCTAGTCAATTTGGATTTTGTCATGCTAAGTGTCCACACAAGCACATTCTAGTCAATTATGGATTATTCCCTAATAGGTGGTCACATAAGTACTATACAGTCCACTGTAGATTCTGTCCATGTCGGATATGACACAAGTATTATCTAGTCTGCTATGGATACTGTCCTATTAAGCTATCACACACGTACTATCAAACCCATTGTTTGTTTTTTTCAAAAAGAGGTCACGCAAGTACTACTACTGTTGCCTTACATCTACTTAAGATTCTTCTTTGTGATCAGAAAGTAATGTTTATCAATCTTTCGATATACTATATTGCGATGTACTTAAAATGAATATTTGTATTAACAATACTACGTTTTCATACCCAATATGTTCGATGAAGAAAACAGCCTGCGCTAACATATTAAGTGCAGAATGAACAATTATATAGGCTGCTACAATAATGATCATAATTGAGAAAATTAACTCACATCCACATTTTTAGAATGATGTCCTTAAAAATGCCCCCTAATCTAAATATGTCAGACTCAATACCCAAAATATCATAGATAAGCACGGCTGTGATACTTAAGAAATGGGTTTTCTGGAAGGATATAAAATAATCTTTTCAAATATACCAAAAAAAATATTGGCCTCAAAACTTGCAATATATACCAGTGCGCTCTCGGACCAATAATAGCACTCATGACTTAGTAAAATATTATAAATTTTGGTTCCTGTTTGGATATAACCATCAGTCGAAATCGGCGTTCCCGTTATGAACTTCTCTGAACGCCATTAGTTCATGCAGTTTATCCCATCGATATGTGCTTGTTTTTGGTGGGATAACGTGTAATAGTTTGTGATATCATCGCAGGGATCAAATTCATATGTTTAAAGCGCTTCTGCTTATTTGCTCCTGTAATTGTCATGATAAGATATATATATTTGGAATGATTATTTTCCCTTCCCAGTACATGTTCGCGCAAACAATTTAACCAGTGTTTTTGTTGTATCCACAGGGCGCAGAAAACATGGTCAGCATGAAACCCATGTGCTAGACATAGGAGGCGGGATCTGGAGACAAAAGGGGCGGGGCCAGGACGCAATTGGAAGTGGCCATGGCAGTGACTTTGGGCGTATAACACGCTGTGATTTTGACACTAAGTGCGTATTTGATGTTTTTTTGGAATATGGAAATGTGAACAAATTATCGCATAAGCCGCAAAACAAAGGAAGGTCTGTTTGACACATACGGTATGGTATTATAATCCACAAATTGGTCTTCACCTAAAACATCTGTATGAAAAATGCAAAGTTAACGTTGCATAATACGGGATTCTTGTATTCAAACTACACCACCTGGTGCTACATATTCCGACAGGGTCTTTGTATAAGTATTTAACAAACCTAATTTTGTTATTTGGCTGCATAGACCCTTTAAATTCAAATTTCAGCCCCTACTTTAATGTATCATAATTATAGTTTTGATGCAGAATTATCTTTCGTGGCATTAACTATAAAGGCTAAACACCGCTATGAAGGCTGACCATAGCTTTGAAGGCTGAACATAAATCATCGGTTTGCAGGCTGAACATCGCTATAAAAGCTGAACACCGCTATGAAAGATGAAGACCGCAATGTTTCTGACATGAACACCGCTGTGTGGCTGGTATGAAAACGCCGCTATGAGAGCTGAAGACCGCTTTGTAACTGCCATGAACACCGCTATACATTGTACAGACGGAAATGGTCTTCAGATCGTGTTCAAACTTGGAATTCATATTTTGAACAAGTATACAGTTACTGAGGATAATGCAATATAATCGCATTATTAAAGTAACTATGATACATTTTTACAAATGTTTTTACAACTATAGCATGACCATAAGCGAACATCATGTTTTGTTAAAAATTGTGTGTGTTTTTTCAATATCAAACTATAAGAATTCAGTAATATTAACATGCCTATTCTTTTGTGGTTTCAAAAATGTTGTTCAAATCTTTATTATTTATGGTCAAACTTATATATGTATCTGTATATGTTAACATTTAGTACTGATAACTCTTTCTTAAAAATACTATTTCAAATATTACGTTCATTCCGTTATTGTTTAAGTTTACATTTATAAAAGAATTGATACATTTTATCATAAAAAAACTTATAAATCGTTCGTATTACTGTGTATTTTAATATGAATATGGTATAGGTTATAGCACAGATTACTATATATGCATAAATACTATAACAGAGGCGAAGGTTTTACAGCACCTGTCCACCAAAAATGACATTTATTTAAAAAAAAGATATTTCATAAGTGTACAAGATAAGTAATGATGCAAAGCATCAAAGGGCGTCGGGAATTTCATTGTAAAAGGCACTCAATTAAGTTACATGGAACGATTTTTTTCTACTGTAAATATTAATATATTGGCCGATTATTTTAAACATTATAGAAAAAGATACTGGTATAACCATTATCTATGATTGTGTGTTATAACCCCCAAATAACCATTATATATGATGTAACCATTATCTATGATTTTGTGTTGTAACCCACAAATATTTCATAGTTCATTTTATTTACATTGGTTTCCTTTTTTTACTGGCATCCGTGTGCAGTTTTCATTAATGGAGCAGAACTGTGTAGGTTTCAAAAAATTTGCTTCATGTTGTAAGAGTAATTCCATATTTTTATCAACTTCAAGGGGAGATGATTCTGAACTTATTCTTACGTTGCTCATTTACGATAGGTTTGAGTTCTCATTGATATGAAAACACTGTAGAAGTTTTAATGTGTTTACGAACATCCCCACCCTCTCACACATATATTGCATTGGCATAATAAAAACTAAAAATGGTTACAATAAAACAGCATATTTATTTAAACTAAAATGTCTACATCAAAACAAAAAGTTAACATAGAACACAAATAAAATAATTTGATTCTACTAGGGCTCGAACCTTGGGCCTCTCACATGAGAAGCGAGCGTGTAACCACTACACTACGTAAACCCGGAAGTTTAAACGCTGGATAGTGAGCGGGGTTAAAGGTCCACACCAAAGGGTCCATACCACTTGCAAGATACGGGTCAGGCCTGCTGCCTTCTATATGTGGTTCTTAAAAAAACCTGTTGGAGGACTTGATAGTAATGAGACTGGGGTGCTGTGATGGTGATCCTCATTGATAAGCGGCTGCTTCTTTTATCAAGACTCATTATTACAATTAATAATACTTGTCGCGCTTCGCGCTCTATAGCGCCTTTATTAGTAACTAGATGGTTGATAGGATAGTGGAACAAAGAAGGTTTAAGACGTTATTTATACCTTGTTCTGGGAAAACTGGGTTTAATGTATCTGCGTAAAGTGTCGTCCTAAATAAGCCTGTGCAGTCCATACAGGCTAATCAGGGACGACACTTCTGTCTTAACTGGATTTTTGTGAACAAAGAACTTAAGAAAACAATAAACACCATAAAAGCAGAAAGTGTAATCCCTGATTATCCTGTGCTGACTGCACAGGCTAATCTGGGAAGACACTTTAGGCACATGCTTTAAGACCTCTTTTTCCAAAACGAGACTCATATATTTTAACTTGCTTATATATGATATAACCAAAGATAATCCAATTTCAAGAATCAACAATGCTTCAATGTCTTTCTCCCTTTTCAGGTATGCCCCCTCAACCCACAGGTATACCCACCATGGAGGATCCCATGACCAGTAACCAGGGTAACAGTGATTTCCCGCCCTCAGGCCCCAACAAGTTCTCAAGGAAAAACGCGAAAGGATTCGGTAAGTTGAATGCATTGGTCTGGCCAAGATGTTATTAGCAGAAATACCCATGTAAATCTTTGACATAAAGAAAAAATATTCAGCAACAAATAAATGTGTCGAGCTTTATTAAGTAAAGAGCATAAAAAACATTTATACAGCTTTGACAAAAAGAAAAATAGTCACATTTAACTAAATAAATTGAATATGCATTATGCAGTTTACAAGTGGAGAAAAAAAATGCTTGATCTTCCTTTTTGTGTAAGTTTTTTTTTCCATAGATTAATTAATTTTCTTTGACATAATATTTTTGTTCATTATTAAAATCAGGCATTTTCGTTTGATCCCAAATTATATGATTTGTTTATAATGTCTGATTTATGACTACGGACGTGAATGTTTGTTGGACATTTGATTTCCTGATTGAGAGGACCCCCTGAAAATTAGTGTCCGACAAATAATATAGGTCTCACAGTATTTGAAGTGAATTTATTTCAAATTGAAATTATTTACCAATAAATGGCCAACTTGCTCCTTGACTGAAAAGTCAAAATTGGTCAATACACTTACTGTGACAACTGTGAAAGTGTGTCTGTCAGTCTGTTGGTCTTTATAGATGCAATCTTTTTTAAAGAAGTACTCCTTAACTTTTTGAACTTAAATCATTAAAACGTGTATACATGAAGTCGTTCATGTGCAATTAATATTATCATTCACAAATTTGTTCAAGAGTTATGCCCCTTTTTCAACTTTAAATTTCTGTAACACTTTGATACATATTACAACATGCGTTGCCTTGGGTATGTAGCACTACCAAGAAATGCTCAAGCTTTACACTATTTTATTTGATTACATTTGTAAATGCTGTCAACAGATTTTCAAAGTCATGTTATTACCATGCATGTTATTTTCACTTTATTTTGTTGCATTAACCCTGTGTTGATATCCGAGACACTTGCCAATCCCTGACTCTGTTTTGTGATTTAGTTATTCTTGATTCGTGTTCATGATTGTTAAAAGATTGATATTGTATGAATTTTTAAACATGGATGGAATCGCATGTTAAGCCCATTATATTTTAATACCCTTTGCTTTGTCGATACCAAGTGGATGTTTGATAGGATGAATACATGATAGATAAATAATTCTTATTGATGATTTTGGCATACAAGCAAAAACACTTATCTGGAATAAAGTTAGCCTTGATTGTGATTTAAATGTTACGTTCCTAATCAATTTTTGCATCATGTTATTTATAATAGCTAATAACAAAGATGAGATAACTCATGTAAGATGTGCTGCATAACAGTGATGACCCAGTATTGATTTAATTTGAAATTAGAAATTAGTGTTGGTCTCTGGGTTGAATTATTCGTTATCAATAAAATGAATGACATTAATAGTTATTCCTATTGTTTTATATGCTTGCTGCTATCTAATGATATTCTTGTATGCTTTTTCAGAGCTTGGTTTGTATACTTTTTTCTTCCCCATCATTTAACTCTTTTCCCCATAAGAAGCAAAGTGAAAATGGCTTTTGCAACCAGCATAAAAACAGAAAAGCCTGAGAGTAACTCGCAGTCTGTTCAGGTTTTACGCTGTACGCTGCTCATCAGTAACTAAACGTTGGAAATGAAGCCTTAAAAACTTGAATGTAGTACGAAAGGTCTTTAATTAAATTTAGCTTTCTATGGGACTGCAAATGCATCAAAATACATATCTAAGTGGAAAAGGGTTTAAAGCAGTGGAACACGAAATGTACTATGCCTGTCAGTGCTTACATTCAAATGTTGTCATATCCATGTTTCTTGATTTTACCTGTTCTTTAAACAAATCTGTAAACCAGTTCAGGTCCCAAAAGCAAGCATGTCCATCTCAATCATTACATTATATTTTTTTTTCCATTTCTGAGGAAAACTAGTCTCATTTAAACTTCTGCAAGTATTTAGTATGCCCCCCTTCGAAGAAGAGGGGTATATTGTTTTGCTCATGTCTGTCCGTCGGTCTGTCTGTCCATCCACCAGATGGTTTCCGGATGATAACTCAAGAACGCTTAGGCCTAGGATCATGAAACTTCATAGGTACATTGATCATGACTGGCAGATGACCCATATTGATTTTCAGGTCACTAGGTCAAAGGTCAAGGTCACAGTGACAACAAAAATATTCACACAATGGCTGCCACTACAACTGACAGCCCATATGGGGGGCATGCATGTTTTACAAACAGCCCTTGTTTACATTTAAAACAAGCCTGTGATGATTCAGAAGTACAAACGAGTTTACATATAGCCTGAGTTATGTAACTTGCCGATTATTTCGGTGTACGGACAAGCGGCACCCTGAAAATTGGTTCCCTGCGGGTTTTTTGCATTCCTGGATAATCGGCACCTCGTACATTTATGGAACAGGACAATTGGCACCTGATGAAATTATACACCTGGACAATCGGCACCCGATATAAGGCTTTGACACATTTAATTTTTTCGCCAATAAAGTCATTTGACTTGTTTTTTCGCAGCTGTAAATTTGGGTGCCAATGGTCTGGGTGGAAACATTTAAATGGATGCCAATTGTCCTTGTTGACAAATTAAATGAGGTGCTGTTTGTCCGGGAATGTAAAGTAACGCAGGGTGCCCTTTGTCCTACAATCGATTATTTCATCTCTCGTATACTGTGGAGTATGTCTGAGAAGTTCAGGATACAAAATTTAGATCACAATTCAAAGTTTAAAATCAAAGCAAATAGGATTTTAGATTTATCAAAAACCGTATTAATGGCAATATCATATCGACAATGACACCCTTGTATATATAAAATTGCCATGTACAGTTTGGGCATGGGTTTGCAATGGTATATGAATATATGGATATAAAATGTACCACAAATATTCAGAAAGCAAAGACACAACATTAAGCATGAATTGCTTATGATTATTGAATGTTTAATGAAGAGAATACCGTTTAATGAAGGATTCATTATTACTTAACAGAATAATGATAAGAATTTGATGTTGGTAAAGATTATATTGAGAAAATAGAGATAAATATTAATATCACAAGTAACAAAGACTAGTAAGAAAATGCTGTATGCAGTCCTCCTAGAGTTGATGTTGCAGAGAGATTTTTATGTCCCCCAGTCTATACTGGGGACATATTGTTTCTGCTCTGTCTGTTTGTTGGTTTGTTTGCGTCAAACTTTTAACATTTGCCATACCTTTTGCAATATTGAAGCGACTTCATATTTGGCATGCATGTGTATCTCATGGAGCTGCACATTTTGAGTGATGAAAGGTTAAGGTCATCCTTTAAGATCAAAGGTCAGATATATGGGGGGAGCATAGTGTTTCACAAACACATCTTGGTTGTAGTTGATAATTAAGTCAATATGCATGGGATTGGTTTTGGTGATTGATTGTCTCCAGATGTAGAAAAAAAAGAATGTTGTTGATATAAATTTACAATTAAATTATTTAATTTGTTTAGAAAATGTGAAATTAAGTTATGAACGTATTTTGAATTAACAATTCATTATGAATTAATTTATAAAATTAAAGTTTATTATGGTAATGGGTTTAGTTATTTGTAAGGCCTGCTTGTTGGTTACATAAATTCTATCTCTGTTTAAATATTGTTTTCAAATAGTTCAGTGAAGTACTACATATTTGTTAATTTAAAATAAGCAGGCTTTTTTGTGGGCTTCTAAATAAGCAGCTGGTGTATGAGCTGGAGTTGAACAATAACCAGGGAGCTTTTGTTTAATTTTCATTGATGGATATGTTTTAATAATAATATTTGATTATTATTTTATTATTATTATTAATATATTTACAATTAAAAATATTTGACAAATGATCTCCACCCAAAGATACCAAGTACTGGTTCTTCCCAGGAAACGGACTCGAGAGTGTTTCAATTAACCTTCATATCAAGCTAAAAGCTGAAAGAAATAGTTTTTAGCTCTTCTGTTGTTGGAGAAAACCCGAGGTATTGTCATAGCCAACTCGTCGTGTCGTCCGCCGTAGGCGTCGTGCTAAAACCTTAACATTGGCTCTAAAATCAAAGTGCTTCCACCTACAACTTTGAAACTTCATATGTAGATGCACCTTGATTAGTTCTACACGCCACACCCAGTTTTGGGTCACTAGGTCAAAGGTAAAGGTCACTGTGACCTCTAAAAAAATTTCTGATTAGCTTTCGCAGCCGAGTGTTGGCACCCGTTATGCGGTGCTCTTGTTAACAAAATTATATTAATTGTCCGTGTTCATGCTACAGGAGCCCGCAAGCAGTACGTAGACGTGTTGAACCCCAAGTCCACGGGCGGCCACAGCGTGCCCAGCGGCTCTTTTCCACCCTGCCCAGCTCACACTCTGCGCCCGCTATATTTAAGTTAAATTTGTATCCGTTGAATCAATTGACAATTAACATGCTATTTATTTTTATGCTTTCAATTGTTTTAATTCAAACATTTGAACATGACCTAGTTTTGGTGGGATTCAGATAAATATTATTTTCATCCAAATTTATTTATACTACTTTTTGAAACCTTATCAATTTCATAGTCCTTTGTTTTCCGGCTGACCATCCATTTAAAGTTGCTGGTATGCTAGCAAATGTCTCAATTTCTTTTTGTGGGCTTCTTTCAGGGTTATTAAAAAAAGCATTTAATCTATCAACAGTAGGTAAATTATTGACCAAAATATGCAGTCATATGTGTAACAGTATATAAACACCAGACTCACATCTTGTAATATGGGCCAGTAACAGCAAGCAGTGTTAACTATTTTATTGCTTGTAGTTAAACCTGCAAGAATTATTCTAGTATTTATTCTATGCTTTTGGCACTGTATTTTAGTTTTGTACACTTAAAAGATCTATAATAGTCAAGATGATCTAAATTACGTGCTTGAGTACCTCGAATCCTCAAAAAGAATACAATTTATTCTAACACAGGGGTGTGATTTCTCCTCCTTTCAGCTGATTTTCCCCTATTCAATTTAAAACTAATTTTTATGCCCCCGGTAGCATATAGTTGAACTGTCAGTCCGTCTGTCTGTCTGTCTGTGTGTGTCCGTCTGAAAACTTTAACATTGGCCATTACTTGTGCAATATTGAAGATAGCAACTTGATATTTGGCATGCATGTGTATCTTATGAAGCTGAACATTTTTAGTGGTGAAAGGTCAAGGTCAAAGGTCAAAAAACAAAATCCAAGGGTAGTAACAAGCTTTAAAGGGAGATAATTTCTATTTTATATCATTTGGCAGGTACAGATCAATTTCACAAGAGAAGTAATATTTTTTTAAAGGATATAATAAAAAACAGATTTTAAGGTCAAGGTCATCCTTCAAGGTCAAAAGTAAAAAAATACAATCCAAGGGAAGTAATAAGCTATAAAAGGGAGGTAATTTCTAAACCAGCCAAATGATATATTGAACTTTTATTTCAAAGCGGCGCAACAGGGGGCATTGTGTTTCTGACGAACACATCTCTTGTAAAAATAGTTATTAACTTTGTTTAACTATATACAAATGAAGAGTTAAGTTGAACCTTGTAAGAGGGATAGGGCATTTTCCTCCCATGTGGTGGTTATTAACCCTTTCCCACTCAGAAGCAAAGTCAGAATGGCTATGTGCAAACAGCATGAAACCAGAACAGCCTGCGAGTAACTCGCAGTCTGTTCAGGTTTTATGGTGTTTGCTGCTCATCAGTATCTTAGTGTCGGAAATGAAGCCTTGGAAACTTGAATCTAGTAAGAGAAGTCTTTAATTAAATTTAACTTTCTAAGGTACTACAAATGCGTAAATATACGTATCTAAGTGGTTAAGTGTTAAATCACACCCCTGTCAAACAAATACTGTTTAATGACACAGAGTCATGTCACTTGCATGGTATCATTTTGCATGCTGTGTACATATGACATGGTCATAGTTGGTTAATAGTTTAATCATACTGTATTGAGTCAAAATAAAAACATTCAGCATTATAGAACCATAAGCACCATATCGCCATAATCACCATAAGCAGTGGTAACATATGAAGGACCTTATTTTCACTGCTTTCGGACATATTTGGAAAACATATTTTTACTAGACACATACTATCGATACCTGAGACTAATAATAAGTGTCTGAAAACATGAATGAAATACGATGGTGTGTGGTTTGGGAGCTTCAAAACTCTTATCCAAAATGACCATTATATGTCCATAATCTATTTTGACTATTTCCTGAATGTTTTGAAGGAAAAAAATAGGGAAACAGAATTCTTTATCCCATTTTGCTTATTTGTATGCATTAGCTAATTAGGGACTGGATGAGTACAAATAGGAACTACATTAAGTGAGGAAAATGTAACAATAGCTGAAAAATATGATAAATCTGTTAACTATCGTCTCTTTCCATTGCTTCCATACTATGGAAACTCAACATAAACCCTCCCTGACCAGTCAGTTTGAAGTATTGCACACTTTTGAGCTGGCTCTTACTTTGGACAACTCTGACAACTGCCTCCCCCACAAACTCTCGTTTAAATTACATCTGACATAAATAAAGACAGCTAAATGAAAAGATTTTTGATAATCTTATAATAAGTCATTGTAGCTCATTATTTGTTTTCAGTATTGGGATGTCTGTATTGCCTTAAAGATTAAAACAAATGGGTGTTAATCTCAGTGAATATATTATGTTAAATAGATCTGGAAAAATGGGGAAAATCATATTATACCAAATTTCAAGTTCTTTGTCTCTTTAATTTTAATTTATTATTGTGATTTAATTGCTAGCAGGATTTGTCAGGTTTGAAATTCTGCAATTGACTCATGTCAGAATTGTTAAAAGCACTAATGATGGTACGAAAGGGCTTAAGTCTGTATTTCCCCGATTCCTTGTTTCAGTTGTCCAGAGACAGCTCTGGTAGTTCTCTTTCAAAAGAGGTCCAAAGAATCCTTAAGGTAGTTTGTTCAAAAATAAAAACCAGTTAACACTGTTGAAAGTTCTGTTTGGGGCATTGAAATAATGGGAATTAACTACTTTTGCATGCTCATGTAAGCCTTTGGTGCTTGCTTTCTAACTGTAGTTTATGTTTAATGTTCAGTCTTTGAAATTAGCACACGCCCGATCGCCCTTGGCGAGGCATGTAAATTATTGAAGCCAATTGACAGTTTATAAAAATAATCATAAGTTGTTCTTGATATTTGCAATTTTTCAATTTTGCGAACAACACCTTGCCGGAAGTTGTAAAATAATGAAATTTGATTGGTTTATCAACTTGCACCTGCTTGCGCACGTCATTGTTATTGTTTTTGACCAGTGCATTTCGGTCTCATTCGGTTCTTATAGACGGTTTCTCTAGAAATTAATTGAGAAGATGCTTTTTGAATCGATTATTTCAATCAAGTAATATGCTTCTTTTTTCGTCAATGTCAACAAATGTCATTGTCGACATAGAGGCGATGCAGTATCTGAGATGGTGATGGGGCTAAGCCCGGTAAAGCCCTTCCAAAATAGAAAATTGGCAATGATTTTGAGAAAAAGGAAGCCAAGAAACAGTACGAGAACACCAGAGAACGCTCTTTTCAAGAGCATCGGTGTTACGATCAACCCTCTTTATTCTAGTAACTGATAAGATATCATTGTATTCACTACTATTGAAACAAACATTCTGTTTTACTACGTGTAGTATTTAAGTGCTAAAATGTTTTGATTTGTTAGATTTTTGGTTAAAAAAGTTTGGGCATGTAAAACATATGTTGGGCATGTAAAAATTCTGAAGTAACTGGCATGTAACTTTTCAAAGCTAATTTCGAAGACTGAATGTTACTAACTTTCTTTCTGTTTTCTTTGTTAGTCCATACTGAAACAGTACATACAAGTGAAGGAAAAGCTTGTGCACAGTCATAAAAGAGCATTTATTGGCCATTATATATGAAATTTGGTCAAATCTTTGATTTGGGCTTACCTCTGCTTTGAGCTCACCTGTGCACACCATGCTCATGATGAGCTTTTGTGATCGTCATTTCTCTGTCATGCGTTGTAAACATTTGCCTTGTAACTCTAAATGCTGGATTTATTTCTCAATCCTAATGCAACTTTGTTGGATGATATATAAAGTAACTTCAAAATTGGGTCATGTAGGATTAAAAAACAAGGTCAGAAGGTTACATTGAATAAACAGCTTGTGAACATCATAAAATTTACATTTATTGCCCAATCTTCAGAAAACTTTATCATAACATTAGTCTTAATTAATTGTCTGAATTGAAAACTGGGTAATAAGGGGGTCCAAAACAAGTTAAGTACGTTACAATATAGAAAGGGCTTGTGAAAGATCTATACAGGAAACATTTATGGTAAAATCTTTTTAAAACCTGTTCATATTGTATATATCTGGGTCGAGTTTGGCAATGATTTGTTGTGGTTTGTTAAAAACAAGACTACTAGCTGTTGGAGATTTTTAGTCCCCTTTTGTGGTTTTGTATCCGTCAGTCCGTCACACTTTTCTGGATCCTAAAATAACTCTAAAAGTTCTTAATATTTTTTCATGAAACTTGGAATATGGATAGATGGCAATATGGACATTATGCACGTCATTTCATTTTGTTCCTACATCAAAAATTGTGGTTGCTATAGCAACAAATAGACTAGAAATACTGCTGAAAGTGGTGTGTTTTTTCTGGATCCTGCGATAACTCTAAAAGTTCTTAATATTTTTTCATGAAACTTGAAATATGGATAGATGCAATATGGACATTATGCACATCATTTCATTTTGTTCCTACGTAAATTGTGGTTGCTATGGCAACAAATAGACTAGAAATACTGCTGAAAATGGTATTTTTTCTGGATCATGCGATAACTCTAAAAGTTCTTAATATTTTTTCATGAAACTAGGAATATGGATAGATGGCAATATGGACATTATGCACGTCATTTCATTTTGTTCCTACGTCAAAAATTGTGGTTGCTATGGCAACGAATAGACTAGAAATACTGCTGAAAATGGTGTTTTTTTCTGGATCCTGCGATAACCTTAAAAGTTCTTAATATTTTTTCATGAAACTTGAAACATGGATAGATGGCAATATAGACATTATGCACGTCATTTCATTTTGTTCCTACATCAAAAATTGTGGTTGCTATGGCAACAAATAGACTAGAAATACTGCTGAAAATGGTGGTTTTTTGTGGATCTTGCGATAACTTTAAAAGTTCTTAATATTTTTTCATGAAACTTGGAACATGGATAGATGGCAATATGGACATTATGCATGTCATTTCATTTTGTTCCTACGTCTAAAATTCTGGTTGCTATGGCAACAAATAGACTAGAAAAACTGCTGAAAATGGTGTTTTTCTGGATCCTGCGATAACTTTAAGTTCTTAATATTTTTTCATGAAACTTGGAACATGGATAGATGGCAATATGGACATTATGCACATCATTTCATTTTGTTCCTACGTCAAACATTCTGGTTGCTATGGCAACAAATAAAAAAAATATTCTGACAATGGTGGAATTTCTGACAATGGTAGGAGACTTTTATTGCTTGGCAATAGTCTTGTTTCCATATAAATCTGTTATGAAACCTTATGAGCAAGAGCTCAGAACATTTAAGTTGCTTTGGGTCTCAGGTGAGCACCTTAGTGCTTTTGGTCCTCTTGTTCTCTTCTCCACAGCTATGTTTTGTTGCTAATATCAGCAAAACACCAATAAAGCTCACTTTAGTTATGGCCCATACCTTAATATAATATTTTGATTAAATGTATTTTTTCTCCAATCAGGAACGGAGGACTCAATATCATTAGGTAAAAACCTCTCACATGTGTACTTGCATTAAATCTTCTTAATGACACAGTTTCTATCTCACTTTATGATATAACATATTATTGTAACAATAGTTCAGGGAGTTTTTCACCTAAATAAGTCTAACAGAATAATTCACTATCCAACTAACATGCAGATCTTTTACTGGTAACTGGTACCTTTTTGTGTGAAATAGTTCTTGGCTTTTTTCTTCCGCTGGAATTGCTTGATTTAGGGAAAACAATCCAATTTTTTGGTAAATCCAGTTTTTGTGATTTTTCTTTTCTTATTACAGTGCTTTTTTTTTGGTTCAATTATAATCTAAGCAGTAAAAAACCAAGTATAATTTTTTTTTTCAAGTTGATCAGTGTTTGAATTTAGCACGAGTCATGGTGGAATGGCCTTGTTAAACCTTTCTGCTTTTCATAAGTATCAACAGTATGGGGAATTTCAATGTTCAAAATCTGAGAACAAACTCAATAACATAGTTGTGTACTTCCACAAATAAATAGCACAAAATCCTTGCTTAACTGTTTAATGTCTCAAATCATTTTACCCAGTGTGTATGTGCTTGCATTTCTACTCTTTACAATTGCGAGTCGTAAAAATTGTATGACAGAGAATTTTGTGTTTACTTTTGTTTTTTGCAATCACATTTTGGTTTTTTACATGCACTTTTTGGTTGCACATTTTGTTTTTTTACAGTACTTTAAATGTCATTTGAAGTTTTTTTGCCAGAATCTCCTGTTTCTTTGCTACTTTGTACCCATTAACCCTTTCCGCTAAAAGTAAAGTGAAAATGGCTATATGCAATCAGCATAAAACCATAACACCCTGCAAGTAACTCGTAGTCTGTTCAGGTTTTATGCTGTTTGCTGCTCATCAGTTTCTTAGGGTTAGATATGAAGCCTTGAACACTTGAATCTAGGTAGAAAGATCTTCAATTAATTTGGTTTTATTAAGGACTACTAACACGTCAAAATGCGTATCTGAGTGGTAAAGGGTGTACCAATGACCTCCGTTGAGTTGTGTCGCCTTCTACAATTGTTGTCTTGTTACCATTATTTTATTGTAATTTGAAGTTTTTTCCTGATTCCCCTGTTCTTGTATTTTTGCTATTAAACCCTTTACCACTTAGATATCTATTTTGGCGCATTTGTTGTCTAAGAAAGTTATTTTAATGAAAGACCTTTCTTACTAGATTCAAGTTTTAAAGGCTTCATTTCCAACGCTTAGAAACTGATAAACAGCAAACAGCATAATACCTGAACAGACTGCGAGTTACTCGCAGGCTGTTCTGGTTTTGTGCTGTTTGCACCATTTTCACTTTGCCTCTGAGTGGGAAAGGGTTAATTCCATTCCCCAATTATCGCCAATTAATTGTGTACAATAGATGTCTTGTATCTCTTCTGCAGGTGTCCTCTGAGGCCACTCCCGCGAACCAATCAGCTTCTGGCATGCCCGCCATGTTTGACCCGACCCAGTTCCAGTCAACCAATCAGGGGTTCAAGCAGCCTGCCCCGCCCCCGAGTCAGGGCAGACTGTCAAACAGACGTGTGTACCCTAAACGATAATACTGGAAACATTGGATGTTTTGGGGAAAATAGGGCATTTGACAGATCATGGTGGATTTGAAAAAAAAAGCAAAAAAGACAAGTGTAATTTATACTAAGAATATTGAAGAGGAACATGTACAAATTTCAAAGCTAACCAATTATTAAGCCATAATGATAGGTGGAAATTCAAAATTGTAATTTTTGCTATAAATATTGAAATTAATCGAACATGGGAAACATTCAAATTTAAATTCCATTATGAATGAAATGGAGGAACCAAGTTACAATATTAAACCTGATTAACTCAGTTTTGGATGAGTTCTTCATGCATTGATGTTTAATACTTATCAGAGAAGACATGCCAAACAATTGATTAGAGCCGTATTCAGAAGTTTATTTTCATAATGATTTTTTTCAGAAGGCAATATGTCTGACTATATTTCAACCTGTGGGATATCACTATTTTGCTTTAGGGTCAATTGAACTTGCAATATATGCTAGAGGTTTCATCCTGGTGATGGTACTAGTCTAGATTATTTAGATATTAACATAAGCCTCGAATATCATTGCTAGATTATACTGGCATGATCAATTGGTTTTTGGTCTCATTCATATGCATTAAGATCAGTTGACACGTAATTTATTAAATGAATTTCAAACTGTTGCGCTGATAATTTTCACATTTTATGCTCATTTTTTATGCATTTGGGATGTAAAATCATTGTTTGATTCAGTTTTCTAGCTTCCTCTATCTAACAACTTGTGTACAAAAAATGTAATATTAAGAATACTAAACATTTTGTGACAAAGAAGCAAACAATTCCCAACTTTTATCCTATTAATGCATCAATCCTGGGGTAGATATTTTATTCATGATTGTGGATGTGTACTGTGTTTTCAAACTGACATTCTTGTTCTTTGGTGTTCTCTTATAAATAATTGAATGTTATAGTTTTTCTGACAGCCAGAAAAGTGGAAACACTGACCTACAATTTATGGTGAGCACAACTTAAGAGATTATTAATGTGTTCACATTTATTCAATTCACTTTATATTAATATATAATCAAAGTTTTAATGCTAATGAAAAGACATTATATTATATAAATATGCAAAGACATAATATATTGTGAAAATATTTGTATTACTGAATCAAATGGTACCTAAAGTAAAGTATTTTAACCCTTTTAGGCTTCACCATAAGTATGTATCGCATTAGTTGTATTTGGTCAATTTTGATAAATAGTTGTTTATATATTTCAAAAATAAAATTGTTATGCCCCCTTTCGAAGAAAAGGGGGCATATAGTGATCGGACTGTCCGTCACACTTTGCATTTAGGTTTCAAAAAATGCTCAAAACTTCTATGTCCCTTGAGATAAAGCCTTCATATTTGGTATGCATGTGTATATGGACAAGGCCTCTCCATTCGCACAACAATTTTGACCTCTGTGACCGTGACCTTGAACTTAGGGTCCGCGTTTAGGTTTCTAAAATCTGCATTTAGGTTTCGAAAAATGCTTTAACTTCTATCAAAGCGTTTCTAGGGGCATATGTCATCCTATGGTGACAGCTCTTGTTTTACAATGAGTTAATTAAACATGTACCAAAAATGGCTATCACTAAATGTATCTTCACTCTCTTATTTTACAACAATTACCATTGTTTACACTTGACAGTTTTGTTGCATGATCACATTGTTGTTTGTTTATTTTCTTATACCCCCTATAGAAGAAAAGGGGGCATATAGTGATCGGACTGTCCGTCTGTCTGTCTGTCCGTCTTTCCGTCACACTTTGTGTTTAGGTTTCCAAAAATGCTCATAACTTCTATGTCCCTTGAGATATAGCCTTCATATTTGGTATGCATGTGTATATGGACAAGGCCTTTCCATACGCACACATTTTTTTACCCCTTTGACCTTGACCTTGAACTTAGGGTCTGCGTTTAGGTTTTGAAATCTGCGTTTAGATTTCGAAAAATGCTCATTACTTCTATGTCCCTTGAGATATAACCTTCATATTTGGTATGCATGTGTATATGGACAAGGCCTTTCCATACACACAAACATTTTTACCTCTGTGACCTTGACCTTGAAATTAGGGTCCGCGTTTAGGTTTCGAAATCTGCGTTTAGGTTTCGAAAAAACTCATAACTTCTATCAAGCGTTTATAGGGGGCATAAGTCATCCTATGGTGACAGCTCTTGTTTGTTAAAAGATTTACAATACAAAGTCCGTTGTTAATGGAAACACTGGTGTTTGTAAGTTATGTTGTATCAGCAGCTGGCTGTCAAACAGCTGTTGTTGTATCTAACGTCTTGTTCTGTCTGTTTTGTTTTTTCGTCATTTTTATCACATTCCATTGAGCTGTTATTACTCTCCTGAACAGACATTTTTTTTATTATGACTGTTTCATCATTTTGTTATTTAAGATGTAAGTATGTTTTGGAATGTCAAACGAATACCTTGTTTTACAGTCAGTGAAATACACATAATATAGTGCTTGGTAACCACAAGTTTAATTGGATGGTTATGTTATGTTGTACCTAAAATATGTTTGCCATAATGGTTCCCACTGCCTTGCAATTGGTGAGTGGTTAAGTCACAAGTTAAAAATGAGCCTTGTCATGCCAAAATGGATATGAGTTGTGTTCTGAGAAAACTGGGCATAATGCATATGCGTAAAGTGTCGTCCCAGATTAGCGTGTGCAATCCGCACAGGCTAGTCAGGGATGACACTTTCTGCTTTTATGACATTTTTCGTTTAAATGAAGTCTCTTCTTAGCAAAAATCCTATTTAGTGTCGTCCCTGATAAGCCTGTGCAGACTCATATTATCCCATATGCAGCCAGTGTAGCCCCAGACCAGCCTAGATATGGGCACAATCTGGTCAGGAGCTACCCTGTCAGATACAAGGACACGCAAGATTTTGTGATCTTGTTAGCGGACAGGGAAGCTCCTGATCAGACTGCGCAAATCCACAGGCTAGTCTGGAGTAAAGCTGGCTAAAAATGGCATATGACACATTTTTGCTTGAATCTTCTCAAATTGTGCTGTTGGACATTATTTGTTGCCATAGGAAAAAGTAGTCATTTCACGTAGTATTTATTATTTGCAATCATGTTGTAATATTATGTGTATATTCAGAAACAATTTATTTATTTTCTGACTTAGGCTGATTCCCTTCTGAACCCATACAAAATCAATCTATCATTAGCATTTTCATTTAAATGTTTTTTGCTTAGTGTTATTTTAGCATTTTGGATTTTTATTTTTCAAAGAAATATTATCACATCAGATTAAACTCTTTTTTTTTAAACTATAAAAATGGTTAAAAGTGTTATATAGATAACTGATGAGTTACATTGGAACCAATGTCATCAATTGTAATTACATGACTGTGCATAACTTGTTGATTTTGTTTTCTTACTAAAATGGTTAATAAATACTTTGCAAAGAAAGTAATTAAACAAATTAAACATGGAATAAAAGAGTTTTCTTAAATAAAAATAAAGTTGTGTTTTTTTGATGATTTTTCAATCAAAATACAGTCTAAACAATAACATTTATCCTAAATGATTTGAATTTTACTGTCATATGTATCAATATTTTAAACACTTGCTGATGTTTTTGAATGCAAATGACATATGTATGCTCCCACCTAGTGGAAGGCATTATTCATTGCACTTGTGCTGGAGCATCAGTGTTTGTGGCATATTTCTAGTTTATTTATCAAACTTCTTGTTCAGATCGCAGGCTATATTTGCCACATGTTGGTCGTTTATTTCAAAATTATTTGTTGTATTTAAGGTGATTTTATTATTTTATTGTTAAGTTTGTCTATGTGCAGTTTGTAAAAGATACATTGATTCGATGAATGGATGACAGTTTTAAGTGAGGAATTTGTTATATATTATTAAATCAGTCTTTGTCAAAATTTATATATATATATATACCATTTTATTGTATAAGTTATACAGATGTGGATGTATTGTAGTTGGAAATGATGACAATTTATGTGTACATGTTGTTCAGTGTAGTTTACAAGATGTGTGCATGTGTGTGTGTGTGTGTATGTGATGAAACAAATATTACTGTTACATAATTGTATAGTGTAAATACATGATCTCTCCTGGTGCTCTTCCGTTTGTTCTTATAGTGCAGTCACATGATATCTGACTCGATATGTCTTTCCCAGCTTTATATATTTAATTAGGCCCTGAATTTTTTATGAAAAAAAGCCTTTTGAGCTGATGAACAACTTTCCTGGCAGAGTTTAATACACTTTGGTATGTCTTGCCAATACATGTCAGATCTTTTTATCCCATGCTTTTGAGTGACCAAATTATTTTTTTTTATTTTATAAAAAAACAACAGTTTTTCAAAGTTTATTGTGTGACGACTTTTGATTGCAAAATGATTTCGTGTGATTGATCACTAAATTATGTAGCCAATTAAAATGCTCAAAATATTAACATAAAACATGTTGGTTGATAAGAATATTCGCAACAATACACGGCATGGCATGCGATCTATATTAACATTTAGAGTGACACTATTCTTGCTGGTTTGTTGACAAAGAACACGTTGTTCTAACATCACTTGACACAAAACAAAAAGCAATTCTGTGCAGTACAGTTGCTGACAATGTCAAAACATCTTAAAATCGAAATTATTATAATTTTTTTTAATCAACAAATGAACAACTCTTTATTGTTTTGATGTGTTACTACTAAGTGGAAAATAGTTAAGTATGTATTATCTAGTATGCCCATCTTTGGAAGAAAGGGAGTTTTTTGCTTTGCCCCTATCAGATGGGTTGGTCGGTAAACTTTTTAGTTTCCACACAATATCTTGGAACGTATTCACTGCAATCATGCAGATTTATACTAAAGTTACTGATGTTAAATGGAAAAGATATAACGCATATACCTTAATTTCTCTAAGATTTTTGACACCCTCTTTTTTATCAAAAATATTTGTGTTCGTTGCTCTTAATTTTCGGATAAACAGGTTCTCGTCCATAATTTAATTCTTTTAATTTTTGGAGGGTGTGTTTTACAGCCCAATTCTACATAATTCGGCCTTGTTTTCGCCTATCTTGTGACACCTCTATCATGTTTTTTTACAACTGGATTAAGGTCATAAAAGCTGGCATATGCATGCCCGAGGGCAATGGACCATTGTATTTTAGAAAATTTGCCCCTTCATGAAATCAGGACTGAACAGACATTGCCCCTTCACCCAAATTCTCAAGATGGACATTTGCCCCTTCACTCAAATTCTCAACATTTGCCTCTTCAGACATTTTCCCCTCTATTCTATAGAACATATGATTGTGAATTCATGTTTTGCATATAGCTTATACATGTTAATCTCCTTTTTATGCCCCCGGTAGGGTGGCATATAGCAGTTGAACTGTCCGTCAGTATGTCAGTCAAACTGTCCGTCAGTATGTCAGTCAGTCCGTTCGTCCGAGAAAAAAAACTTTAACATAGGCCATAACTTTTTCACTATTGCAGATAGCAACTTGATATTTGGCATGCATGTGTATCTCATGGAGCTGAATATTTTGAGTGGTGAAAGAAGATGGTCAAGGTCATCCTTCAAGGTCAAATGTCAAATATATGGCGTCTGTTCGTCCGAAAACTTTAACATTGGCCATAACTTTTTCAATATTGAAGATAACAACTTGATAGTTGGCATGCATGTGCATCTCTCGGAGCTGCACATTTTGAGTGGTGAAAGGTGAATGTCAACGTCATCCTTCAAGGTCAAATGTCTAATATATGGCGTCTGTCCGTCCGTCCAAAAACTTTAACATTGGCCATAACGTTTTCACTATTGAAGATAGCAACTTGATATTTGGCATGCATTTGTATCTCATGGAGCTGAACATTTTATGTGGTGAAAGGTGAAGGTCAAGGTCATCCTTCAAGGTCAAATGTCAAATATATGGCGTCTGTCCATTCGAAAACTTTAACATTGGCCATAACATTTTTTAATATTGAAGAAAGCAGCTTGATATTTGGCATGCATGTGTATCTCATGAAGCTGCACATTTTGAGTGGTGAAAGGTCAAGGTCATCCTTCAAGGTCAAAGGTAAAAATAAAATCAAAGCGGCATTCTCATGAAGCTGCACATTTTGAGTGGTAGAAGTTCAAGGTCAAGGTCATTCTTCAAGGTCAAAGGTCAAACAAAATAAAAATCAAAGCAGTGTTCTCATGAAACTGCACATTTTGAGTGGTGGTAGTTCAAGGTCAAGGTCATCCTTCAAGGTCAAAGGTCAAAAAAAAGAAGATTTAAAGCAGCATTCTCATGAAGCTTCACATTTTGAGTGGTGGAAGTTCTAGGTCCTTCAAGGTCAAAGGTAAAAAAATATTTATTTTTTTCAAAGCGGCGCAATAGGGGGCATTGTGTTTCTGACAAACACATCTCTTGTTTGATAAGTGTTTCAAATGAATTTTATTTAAATAGAACTCAACTGTGTCATTTTAAATTTGTTATTTGTGTCATAAAATAATTTTAGAAATATTTATTTTTGTAAAAAAGTATTTCATGAAAGATGATGCCATTATTCTATTGTATTAATGTTCATTTTCAAATGCATATAACTTAACATGCTTGTTTCATATCAATTTTGAGAACACAAGTTTATAAATATCTTACATTTTCACAACTATAAAGAGTTAAAAATTAATAACTATTATGCTATATCTTTGATTAGTAAATAAAGATAAAATTAAAAATAGTAAATAAATATAATGTTAAGAACAATATTTTTTATAATGTTACGAACAATATTTATTATTAATGCAATAGAGGGGCAAATGTCCGAAGGGGCAACTGTCCACCTTGAGAAATTGAGTGAAGGGGCAAATGTCCACCTTGAAAATTTGAGTAGAGGGGCAAATGTCGTTTAGTCCTGATTTCATGAAGGGGCAAATGTCCATATACCTATTCGCGTAATTGGGTAAGATAACATGCTACAAAAGATTCCCCCAACAGCATTTGAAACAATTTCGTCCTATAAAGGAAGCAGAATGTTTTATGTTTTTACCTTTTTGCTTGCACAAATTGGTAATATGAAACCTGTGAATTACGATTTTGCAATAAAGGTAGGTAATTTTCAGGGTAATTTCCCAAGGGAAGTCGCCTGGTTTTGGGAAAGGCCTTTATCTAAGTGTCAACAAAAGGGGTAATTATCAAATCTTTTAATATTATCAAAAGTTCTCAATTGTTTTTCCACTTGAGATAAGCTCAAATTGTATGCCCGCTTCAACAATAGAGTTGTGAAGCCTGTTCATATATGATTCGCAAGTAGGATTTTTATTTGAAATAAGATGTATTAATTTCAAACGTTGGGCAGATTACGTCGTAAGCTTCATACATTAAACAAAATTCAAACTACATTCCAATTGCACGTTGAAACAAGACACTAAAATGCCGAATTCTTTTACCAACGTTATGTTTTATGCAAGATAAAATTCCTGTTAACTAAATGTCCTTTTAGTTTTGAAGTTAAATATGACAGAATTTCAATGGGACACATTTTAAAAGTCGCCACTATACAATTTAAATATAAATCCCACATCACAACCCAAAATAACGCCTATGCTATTAATGCGCGTACACTTTGAATAAGTTCGTAGTTCCGGACTTTGTTTCATGAAGTGGTCACACATTTACATGGTTTAATCCATGTTTGTAAATAATTGGTGTTGTTCGTGTTGATGTTGATGTTTATGATATTACCCTTGCTGATACTAGCGTTAATGATTAACCTTATAGTTATAATAAGACGACGGCGATGATGATGATGATGATGATGCGTGCTGATGGTGTTCTTACTGTTGGAGACTGATGAAGTCGGTGATGATCATGGTGAAACTGCTGGTTATGTTGTTGTTGGTGTGGAGTCTTTTTTATTGTTTGCTAAAATTGAAATATTTCTACTTATCGTGGCGTGTAGTTTTTTGTTTGATTTATTAATAAAATCATATAAACGTTTACATATAAATTCCTGTTTTAATATAAAAATGAAAACATTCAAACATAATTATTCGATACGGAAAAAGTCCTGTTGCTATTTTGCGACCAAGGCGCATAAACATTACGATAATGGAATATTTTATGCAATTGTAGATTTTTTTTTCAAAGAAAATAAAAGACAAGCCGCAAATGTTTGTTTAAGATTAAATTTCGCCATTCTTCCACATGAGTAGGTTTGTTGTGTTGATAAAGGAAGGATGTCAGATTTCGAACGACTCGGCTCAGTTTGAAAGACTGGTAAACAAACTGCTAGATGTGTTTTATGTCAAGAAAAAACCTCAACTGGTTATTTGTTACATTTTTTTAAATTAGAAACATTTTTATTGAAATAAATAATAATAAAAAAATAATAATAAATAAAAGTAATCATAACATTTAAAAGTGCCTCGCTATGTGCATAAACTATAAAATGAAGAATTTATTTTGCATTTGCAAATCAGAATTGAACCACTAAGTTCAAATGAAATAGTAAACAAATTGAAAATTTGAATTCGATCGGATATTGTCACATGATGTTAACAAAGATTCTGCTACGGGGGTGTTTGGTCTTTCTCCCTTAAACCGAGGTTTTTACCTAGGTCGCTCATTCCTGTTACGCTGGTTTAATTAGATGTGTCACACATGTGATAGTAGTAGTATTGAAATGACAAAAAATGATATCAAGACGGCGAGGATGTGTCTGAGGCGTTCAACCGAGTTCGAGGAAAACCATTTGTCGAAATTTGACCTTAAGATCTAGTTTTTAGACGCATGTGACCCAGATTTGAACTGGACCTAGGCGTCATCCAGATAAACATGCAGACCAATCTGAGACATAAATGTGGTCTATAAAGAGGTTAGAAAGATTTTCAAAGATTTTACCTGATGAACTACTTAATGACGCGCGTGACCCAGATTCAACCTCAGCTTTAATGTTGTCAATACAATCTTTCTGACACGGTTTCATCAACATTGAGTCATAAATGTGCAATCCAGTGTGGTAACAAGTTTTTTTTTATAGAGTTTTCCTGGTGACTCAGTCTTTGGACACATGTGACCCTAAATACAACTTTCATTACAACAAAGACAAAGCTTGTTAACATTTTACATTAATATTAAAGTCGAATCTTCAGAAAATCTTATAATGTCTCGACTGAGATTATAAGTGGTTCGTATTCGACGAAAAACATGGCCGTCAGGGGGGCGGGCAGGTCTCCCTATATGGCTATAGTGAAACATTGTGAGTCCCATCTTCATGAAAATTGGTCAAAATTACGAACGTAAAACCATTCATAAGTTACTAATAAACAACATAGACGTCACAGTCTTAAACGCTATATTGAACGAATAAAAAAACTTTTACGCAAACCTTAACATCAAGAAAAAAAAGATATTGACATAAATACTCTTAATTATTCACATTTCTTTAATTTAAATATAAAAAGATTCATTCACAGAAAACGGGAAACAATAATGTAAAGGCTTGCTCACATAGTGTGAAGTTTTGAACGCCTTAAAAGAGATTGATAACAATAAAAGTCCAGGTGATTAGGCGACTTTACTATGACATTTTTACAAATCATAAAGCGTATTTTTATTATTTAATAAAAATTATAGTGTTTTCAGAATTGCATCGTTCCACTTCATCGCGATGGCCTTTTGGCATGTAAATTATTATTGCTGAAACAAACCTGAAAAAGTAAACAGAATATTGATGACAGCATACTTTACTTTAATTTGAGTTGGTGTGGCTAAAAAAGCTTTAATTTTAAACGGAATCGGTGTAAATATTGATAAGCTTAACGTTCGATTTTGGAAAAACAATGAATCAATGTTTACACAGATGGGCTTAATTTAATTTCTATATTGGCAAAGCAAAAAAAGCATTTGGCAACATGTCATTTTTGTAAAGATAAATTTACAAATAATCGAACACTGACATTTACGGCAAAAAGATATCCGTCCACAAAACCTCACACTTAAGTTATGCACAATGACGTGTATGCTTTAAGAGTGACAATTAACCCTGATGCGTAAAAGCCTTCAGGTATCATGAATAATACGTTGTACACGAAATAAGTTTTTTATATGGGTCTAAATTCGTTGAAACTCCAAATCCCCCATGGGACCGATTAAATGGTTAATTTCCACAAACATGCATTGCGTTGGACGATAGTTATTTATTAGAAACTTTAGAGACGTTAAATACATGTATTTCTGTTTACACGTCATTTTTATACTTCATGTTGTATTCGCCTTTTAAAGTACAATAAGCGCCATTGATCTATAAAATAGTATAAGATATGTTTATATGTTGAGATTTGTTTGACCGTTCGAATATTAACCGTTCAAAAACTACGCGTACGTATCCTACATTTACTTTAATAGGGAAGCAATCTCTTCTTTTTTTAAAGCAATAAATAAAAACAAACATGGGACACGTCATGAAACTATCGTCTAATATAGCACGAGATACATGTAAATAAACCGAAACACGTCAGCCAAATAAAACTCCAAGGTCGATGTTATCTTCGAGTGTGTGTATCCGATGACAGAGTTTCGACCAATGTTGTTTTGGCAAATGTTGAAGTTTGTTGTTTTCTTATCATGACGTATTAAAGGGATCTTTTCACATATTTTGGCATGTATTTAAGCTGGTCATTAAATGCTTTATATCGATAAATGTAAACATTGGTTCTAAAAAGCTCGAGTAAAAAACAGGAATACAAAAAAGAAACAATAGTAAACCTCAACTGGGCCTGAACCAATGACCCCTGGAGCAAACGTCTATCGCTTACACCACTCGGCCGTCCGTACACATAACCTGTTGTGTTTTATGCTTTATATAATCAATCCTCATAGTGTCACAAAATATAACGACAACAACGGATTTCGCAAATTATGCAATCGTTTCGCGTTGCAACGCTTTATAACTTTCAGGTTTTTAAATCGTCAAAAGATGCATTAAATGGATATTTTAGAGCATAGTAAATGTTCAGTATTACTGTTTCCTCACAAATATCATAACTACAACTAAAATTTTCGAATCTGAAACACTTTTTTGTATTTTGTCAATTTATCAAAACGCGTAAAGGCCCTCTTAAGAAGTACATGTTTAATTGCACGCTTCACTTTGATATATGCCATTGTAAAGTCTGAGTATATTGCTTGGTTTCAAACTTTCAAGACCATCCTAAGCTCAAATACCACCGTTATGAGCAGCTTATCGCCATGGTAGGCTTTCAATGCACATTTTAAACATAAATAAAATAGATAAATATATCATTTTGGATTTAAACCATTAATTTAGTGGTGCATGTCTTAAATACTTCAAGATATGAACTACCCGGAACATCAACTTTTGCGTAAAAGAAATCGGTCGATACTCCTCGCATGCGCATACTTAAAATTAACGTCAACCTCATCATCATCATCATCATCATCATCATCATCATCCTCATCAACATCATCATCACCATCACCATCATCATCATCATCATCATCATTATCATCATCTTCATCATCATTATTATCATCAGTAGCAGCATCAGCAGCATCATCATCAACATCATCATCATCATCATCATCATCATCATCATCATCATCATCATCATCATCATCATCATCATCATCATCATCATCATCATCATCATCATCACCATTTTCATCATCATCATCATCATCATCACCACCACCACCATCATTATCATCATCATCATCATCATCGTCATCATCATCATCATCACCACCACCACCATCATCATTATCATCATCATCATCATCACACAAAACGGTCAGCGTAATAAACTATATGCATTTTATCGTGCAGAAACATTATACTCAAAGCGGTAGATTGTGTCTTATTATAAATAAAAGTTAAATCTACCTCAATTATAAGGTGCTAAACTTCCCATACCTTTGTTTTAACTAGCACAGCTGTTAATTTCTGAAAAAAAGTATGTGCAAAATGCTTTTCCAAAATACTACTATCGGCTAAATCTCCTCGAAGCGGGTTTCTTCCCATAAGGTTTTAAGGCTTACACTCACCATTCAGAAACAGGCCTTTTTCTGTCTATTTGGGGAAAAGGTACTTAGCAAAATTGGGATTTTTCGAGTCGCGAAATCTTCCAAATTGGGAAGAATGTTCATCGACAAAATCATTATTTGGGAAATTAATTTTCTGATTTTGTCTTATTAAATTTAATTTTTTAATACACAGGCATTGCCCAAAAAAGCTAAGAAAAGTATAAAACTGTTGTTTTTTTCCAAGCAATAATCATTATCAACTGCTAAAGTAAGCATGTGTATGATAAAAAAAACAGACTTTGTTATGCTTGAAGTTCAAATAAAATACATAGCTCGATATGTCATTAAGGATACCTACCGGGAAACGGATTTTCCGGCTTCCATCGTTTCGGTCGGAAATTGGGATATTTTTTTTTGGAGAATTGGAAAAATATCCATATTTGGGAATGGTGCCAACGGCAACTATTGGACCCATGAGATAGGCAGAAAAAGACCGGAGAAATACAATAATTTCGTTTTCTTATGCGTATTTTTATTGTTTTATTCAAATGGGGTCTACTTTTATTGCTTGATACAAAATGTACAACAAACAAAAAACTAATCTTCAAATCATATTAAAAAAGAAATAATATTTGAATTTGCCATCCTTATGTGGTCGCAGTGATTTCATAGAGCTGTGTTCGGAGCCAATCAAATTTTTTGGCGGTTGCTATCGGCTAAAGTTGCCAAGAATGGCAAGTCAATACCTCCACTTGCTAAGGCCTTTATCTTGTAACAAAATAAACGACAATAAAACAAACTAGTAAGTATCTTAGTATTGTTCTTCACCCGATTTTCAGAGCATGGCACAAGCAAACATTACGGAGTTCAAGATCTTAGGCGTCCTTCAGCACTCGCATGTCGCTGGTGTCCGCATCACCACACGTCACTTCCGGGACGGGAGCGAGCTTCCGCTGCTTATCACCGATCCGAATTACGATTTCAACTTTCAGGACCTTCGGAAATTACCGGAAGAGATCGCCGTTCACCCAGTATTTACATAAATCTTGTTAATAAGTTAAATATGGTATTTATTTAAATGTTTGTTTTAAGGTTTGTCAATGCGTTATGCACGCGATTCGCGTAGTCAAAATCAGTCTACAGAATTGTTCTCCCCTCAATCTTCACCCCTGTAGTTGTGATTCTCGTGTAGTCATTCTATACGGCAAGCAACAGTTTCTTAAGAGTTTAGACTGAGTTCCTGAGTACAAAAAAGTAATACAAAACAAAGGTTATTTTCATAACAATGTTAGACTAGCAACATACCAAGTAGACATTATTTTCAAAGCAGTTCGTAGTCTCTAAGCATTTAAACATGCGCAAAAGCTACGATAAGTCAAAATCTTGTTTAGGAAATCAACTGCGCATTGCTAAAGATATTTTATGATAAGCATAATTCATGCTTTATATATATCATGCTAAATTTATGTGTAACTTAACCTACCGCTATGTTATGCTTAACATAGTAATGTCATCAAGAGATACGAATATTTTAGTTTGTTATATCAAACGTATTCATATCTGATCAAGTCTTCTTTTCTTCTACTTTTTTTAATTTGAAATAAGTGTAGGGCTCCTCTTGATCATCGACGCAATGTGGCAGTACAATGTTTCCCACATTAAATATAATTGCAGGCGTTGTTTGAATAGAAAAATGCATTTCAATAAATACAACTGCGTTGTCAAACTTATATGTGCCTGTATATTTCCAGGGTGACAGCTTCAGAGTAGATTGTCACTTTAACACCGTTGGAAAAACACAGCCAGGTTTGGTAAAAAACACAGAATAGTATCTTATTTTTCTTGATAAGTTCTTTTGGATGTCTTTATGTTTTCCGGCCAAAATACAACTATTATGTTGATGCGTATAAATTAAACAGCCAGCGAGTCGTTTAACAATGGAAGGTAACATTTCTGTAGAAATTACGATAACAAAATTAATTTTCTAAAAACCCGGACTTTAAATAACGCGTTTTTTTTATGACAGGGTGGTCTGACAACTAAAGAAGAGATGTGCATGGCGTTTGCCTACTACTACCCGAGAACACCATTGGCAAACTGCATGTCGTTGCCGAACTATGGTATATACGGTGTCGATGCGGCATCGAAGGTACTATTTCTGTTTTAAAAGGACCTGTACCAACGCATTTGGAATAAATAATATAAGCCTTTAACTGAGAAAACTGGGCTTAATGCCTGTCCGTAAAGTGTCGTCCTAGATTAGCCTGTGTAGTCCGCACAGGTTAATCGGGGACGACACTTTCCGCTTTTATGGTATTTTAAGTTTCAAGGAAGTCCCTCCGTACCGAAAATCAAGTTTAGACGAAAAGTGTCGCACATGCATTAAACCCAGTTTTCTCAGAAAAAGGCTCAATAAGTTAAAACAACATGATCATATACATAAAAATAAGATGAAATAAATATACATGAAACGACAGTTTAAATATGACATTTTTAGATATATGACCGTTCAATACTTAAAAGTGCTTAACTTGTCATTAAGTTAATGTTCATAAATAGAAAAAAGCCAAAAAAAGAGTAATTTGGAAATATTGTATATTGTATAAATATTGTAATATTGTTCCGATGCGTAGGAATTAAACCACGAGGGCGTAGCCCGAGTGGTTTGATAACAAGCATCGGAACGACATACCGTTGGTTATTACCGCAATAATCAACGGTTACCCGTGGATTATTTTGATTGTAACACGTTTTCATTAATAAGTTATCCGCGATTTAAAGGTTATAAATGAGAATTATATTAACCGAACGTCCTCCACTTTTCCGCGAAAACGTGACGTCACCACAACAATTACAATCAAATGACGTCGTCTTCATTCATAAAATGTGCGCGGACAATCAAAGTGATGCCACTTTAAACAACCGTTGGTATATCGGGGTAATAACCAACAGTAGTTTTTCTTCTCTGTATATAGAAAACAAGTCGCGTGCCGTGGTAGAATACCGCAATAACCAACGGTTACCCTTCGATTATTTCTTAAGTATACATGAAGTTGCGGATACTTTGATTCCCGATATAGGGCACTTCGGATAACAGAGACTTTCAACAAATTGGGCACTCTGATAACCGAGTATTATCTTCTACCTGAAATGAATTCACGTATATTATGTCTATTCTTACCAAACATTTTGAAGAACAAATCAATTTGCATTGTCAAGCGCGACACATTGGGAATCTATGCATAACGTAATTACATACACATGTAAAATATAACCAATGGCGTTGTTCGTTTTCAAAAATCGTATTACTATTAATTTAGATAATTTTTATTATAAGTGTAAATGTTAAATAAGATTCAAATGCTTATTTTCTGAATAAATATATTTCAAGTAAAATCCTGTTTATAGCCTTTTACATTTTCATTCAGACAACTAATCCTTTAAAATTTACTTCAGCAGAAACATCCCTGTATCTTGCAAATGGACTTTCAACGGAATCGGCGCTCTCGTTTTGTTTACTGGTATTGAGCAAAAAAGTTCCAATAGAATTTCGAACCTGCATCGCCGCTGAAAGTAAGCTCTAAAGTGCAGTTTAAGCAGAGTGATGTTTCATGAAACGCTATCTTGTATATAAGTAAATGGCCTTAGTACCTTCGTTAGGACATAAATATAAATGCTTTAGCTCAGCCGTTTCGCTACAAAGACTGTAATTTAAAATTACATAGCACACGAGGTTAAACAATTTTAAATAATCATTTTCGATATGTATGATGAGTTCCATTTTAAATGTAATTTAAAATTGTTTAAGCTCGTGTACTATGCGAAGATCCAGCTCTTGGGTGACTCGAAAACTGGAAAATTTATGGTCATATAGACTGCACTCATCAGACATATCGACTTCGTTTCACGTGTGTCTTTCACATTTATACAAAATCATTATCATATTCCAAAAGGATAAGAACATGTTTCGGTAATTCGTTTTTAATTTACGTCAGTACATACATTTTTACTTATTGCCTGGTTACTATAACAGTATTCCACAACGAATTCTGCATTTCTGATTCACTAAATAGAGTGTGATATATCTGGTAAAAAGTGTCGAGTAATCTGGAATCGAAGTGCCATTGTCTTTGAGATGATCGGTAAAAGAAGTGTCCATGAAAATTTGGCATCCGACTCTTAAAACATTTGAATTTCCTCAAATACGTTAGTTAACTAAAATTTAACATGTAACATTAATGGACATATTGATCTTTTATTTCGATTAGTTGACACGTTCTTAATTTCTTTTCAAGTATTTTTATTTTGTTGAAATACGTACTTATCATCGAATAGACTGATCCCGGAAAAGCACGAGTTTAGAAAAACCCACTAATCATCCCGGTACAAACAACGCTGGTCAGTTATATCAACCAATGATAACATAGTTAAAATCATAACGGTTTATACGGTGTGTGATTTTGAAAGGATTATAAATGGGTCAGCTTTATTTGTACCAGCAGATTAGTGGGTTTTTCCAAAAATCAGTTTTTCCGGGATACATATATTCATGATGATTATCGATGGATTTTTTTTTAAATTATAATCCAGAGTTTTTATTCCACGAATGTTTTGCTCCGCAATACGAAGTACTGTACCATTAAGCGACCAAACCATGTAAAGTGTCTAAAAACCAAATGAACGGAACATAAATGCAAAAAAGCTGAAGAACTCGCCTCTCGCACGTGGCTTTTGTTGTTATCTGGTATCGAAGTGCCATCTTTTATCAAAGTATCCGCATACTCGGCGTGCGAATTCGGTCCTTATCAAGTTCCGCTATGCTACACGTAATTGTATGTCGTGTATAAAGTGTATACAAAAAATGAAACTGAACAAAATGGCGTCCACTTTCAGTCTAAGCTAACGGTAATCAATAAAATTAAAGAAAAACTCAGCGCAAGAAATAAAAAAAACGTAATTAAAATGTCACGAAGCACACAATTTGGAAAACACAAATATCGATAGAAACTGAAACTCATGTGTACATTAAATTGATTCCTCGTGTTGTACTTTAAGAGGATTCGTCAAACAGCAAACTTTATAGTAAAAGACACACTAATCTCGGTGTAAACAAAAATCCGGTGCTTATAATAATACAATTACAAAAATGTTTAATAGCGATCTCTGTTATTCAATCCGTTTATCTATATTGATTTTAAATCGCACGTTTTAAACAAGTGTATCGAATGCTTAACACTGTCACCAAAGACAAGATTTACGAAATCGATTGTCGAAGCGAGTACGATGATTGTATTCCTATCGCAGCTCCCAATTATGCATGACAAATACAAAATCTGAAATAAGTTTTGGGGTTGTTTGATGTTTAAAAGTATTTAACTGTTAAATAAAATCCCTTCACGACCGAATTGTTGTCCTAAAATCCAGAGTCTAGCTACTTGTTTCACAGAAATTAAGCCACACGTCGTGAATTGCCTAATCAAATGAATGAACATTAAATTACGAGAATCGGGTTATGCATAAATTTTAGTGAATTACCAAAATAGTACGATATGTAATATAAACGATAACACATGCAGAGCTGGTCCGGACTTCTAAAATCTGCCCCAGCATCATAATGGCCCTCGGGCCGATTATAGACGTCCGGCCCAGCTTTGTCGTGTGTTATTGTCGAATTATTAAATATGAATCCCGTTTTAATTCGAATATCCGTAAAAGCATACACTGATTGCGTAACCAGTGTTACAGTTAAAAATAAATGCGTACAACTTAACTGCCGCAAACGTCCTTAAGAATAGTTCATAAACACATTGGCTTAGCACTTAATAATCAATAAAAAAAGGACACGTTGATGATGGTTTCAGTTTTGCAAGAATTGTTAAATATTTGTATCTTGTAATGTTTATTTCTAAATTAAGTTTGTTTCGACAAGTTCTTGTGTGTGACAGTTTCAGACCTAACTATGATACTAATAAATTATGTAAATTAACCAGTTCATATGTTTGTTTTGAGATACGCGCACAAACACATTCATGTATAAAGAAAGAAATGTATGAAAGAAACTTCGGCCTGAAATATAAATATTTATGGACAGACATTAATTTCCGACAAGTGATTTTTGTGAAGAAAATCGAATGGACGTCTAAGAGTTTCACTCAACTTTCGAACACATGTTCGAGTTCCTAGTCATAAAGCATAGAAGCGTGTCTACTTGAACAAGGATAAGTAATGCTAGGGTTGTGTTTTACTTTATAATGGCGTCCTTTCTCCAAGCATAAATGTATATAAAAAAAACAATAATAACAATATAGTGTACATGTATATGACGTTATGCGGCGGCGTCACACGACGTCGCGCCAACGGCGGCGTCACACGCCATCGCGCCGAATTCTCAACATTCTCCTTGCCGCGAAATTTTTATAAGCACTAACAACATTATGAGAATTTAAATACATTAATCAAACCTACTTGTTCTTTTGAAATTTCAAATTTCCATGACACTGGAAAGAGTTAAATACTTTATTGCACACAATTAAAAGTCAGTTTGCGTCACATTCTACTTCTAGCGGGTATAGATTTACGATATGTCTGGTGGTGATTCCACCTGATGTACGGAGGCGCTTGGCCCTCGTCATTCCATCATTTCTAGTGAGAAGCTCGTCTACCACAGCAGGGTCCACTGAAGTCTCGGTTTGAAGTCGTCATGCACGATAACAACGTAGCCCAAGCGTATCGACTGATGGTTTTCATCATCAGTTGTCTGGCTCGTTAAGTATATCCGCTGGAATGAAGAGTTCAAGGCGATATTTAGGTCACTAGTTATTGACGACCATTTGTCAACAATGTCCACCGTTAGTGATGTGTTACAGTCATAGCCGTTCCATGGATTTTGTACAAGTATTTTTGCACAGACAGTCACTGGACTGAGCATCCCCATCGGGTCGTACATTCTTGAAGAATGGTTCGTTTTGCAGCCGTGCTTGATGCTTATGTCTCACGGGGAACTAACTTCGCCAAGTAGTCAAATTCGTGTGTGCTGCTACGCCCATCCTCCGATGCCAATTAAAAAATTGTTTCTTTAATAAGAATTACCTTACTATTCTATTTATAATTTTGACTTAATATTATTCACAATAGTATTCTGTGTGAAAAACAAATAATGTGTCCCCACTCTATTTTATATACAGTTATGCAATCAAATCAGAAAAAAATGGTTAAGTATTACGTAATTAGAAAATAAATCAAGATATGTATATATCTTCTGTAAGAACAAATATGCAATAGGGTAAACAGAGGTATAGCTCTTTTCCTTTTAATGGAAAAATGCTTTTAAACGGCACAACAGGATGTAAAAAAATAACTGAAATATCTGGAATAAAAATTGAGGTGCAGTATGAAACTTTGGAAAAAAAAACGCACTAAGAGTGTTGATTGGCCTTACCGCTCTTCTGACTCCAAAACAAAAACAAGAACGGTGTTTCTTGGCTTCACTTTTCCTTTCGCTCTGAAAATATAACAAATTTTAATATGAAAAAAACAGAAGATTGCATTAAGAAGTGTCGAATACACCAAAATGGGAGTATAAAGGGACATAGGTTACTGTTAATATAATCGATACATATAAAATAGTGTTAATAAAGATAATACAATGCTTAAAATCTCCTATCTGAGATAAATAATTAGTATACACATGAAAACACAAAGAGAAATTGATTTTTAAATGTCTTGTTACTTATAAAATATCTAAATGAAACTAGCTTGCATATAATACAGCAAACAAGATAAGAACAGCATAAGCCGAACTGCTGATAACATGCCCATTTATATCCTAAACCCTGTGTTTGAAAGAGCATTATTGCATCACCAAAGTTATGCTATTTATTTGGGAACAGCAAACGTTGTGACAACCTTACATTTGGAGAAGTAATGGTATAGCACAATGACGGTTTTTGCTTTTATAATTTGACGTGCGAAAACAAATATTTAAGTGTTAGGATCTTTTTAATACATTAAGTATATTAATAAAGGACAGCCACAGTGGTCATCACCAAATTGTACAGTCGTGTTAAACTCTGTAAGATGTTATTCACTACAGTAAAAACCTGCCTTATTTACGTAAATTTAAATTTCGGTTATAACTGTTGATTTGACATAATACAGGGCTACATGTCTAGCTTGGTTTCGCCTTTACTTGTAGATTGTCATCTTTTCCATTTTGATTCAAAAGAAATACCAAAGACAAATACAAAAACGTATAGTTTGAGACCAAACTTTAATTGCTTATTCGCACATGTACATTGTCAATCTCATTACAACTAAACGTGAAGGATGGATTCTTTATTTTTGAGTGAAATGTATACAAGAAGCGTTGGACTGGAGATCATATTAATTAGAGTGCGCAAAGTGTAGTCCTCTGGCACAGCTATTCGTAGAAGACACTCTCAGCTTTATCGTATTGTCTGTTTAAGAGACGTCCTTGTAAATAAAAACAAATTGTTGGAACCTCCATAACCCAGCGCTGGACAACACTACTTTTAATTAAAATTTCTTAACTAATTTCCTTTGAGAAAAGTTTTCCTTACCCAAACCTCATATTTAAAGACATATTTTCTTACTTTATGTGTGCACAAGATGCTAAATAGCATGGTCTACTAATATAAACACGTGAAACTCCAGCTGCTGGAGCAGTATTGCATTCCCATTATAAACAATATGTTGGTCCTTTCTTTAAGGCAAGTAACTAATTAATTACTAATTACCTTAACAGTACGAAACAGCACAATACAAAACAACATAAACATATAGAGGAATAAAGCTTGGGCAAAGCCTTGGAACGGTTAATGCAAAGCATTGGGGGTTTAAACCGGTTTTAGAGCCCTAAACCTCACACTTGTCTCAGAAATATTCATGATATATATAAGTGTAAATAAAATTAAACCTCATAGCATTGCAACACAATTTAAACAATAATAAAAGGGTATTAAAATGCATTTAATTCAATAACCATTAATATCTCAATGGTAGGAAGGAGACCAGAGCAACAGAGTTACAACTTTTTTAGGAACGATGAAATGAAATTACGAACACGTGTCAACTATATCCTTTATTTTAAGAAAAAGATTTAAGAATATCGCATCATACAGTTAATAGTTCAGATCATCATCGTGCAGATACAGGAAGAAGCAGATGGGTGTAAGAGATCCATATAACATAGTTTGTTGTTTATGTGACTGCTTAAACAATAAATCAAACAAGAAACGCCATTCTGAGAGAAAATATTAATAAAGTTTAACGATATAAACCCAAGATCGGCACCCTATGCAAAAGTCAAATGGATCGGTAATTCCCACACTATATTTTTACATCAGCAACCGTGAATTCCGCATACCCGCCGGAAACATTCCTTATCACATACACGTTATCATCTGGCGGTGGAATTCGGAAAAAAGATGAAAACACTGTTAAATAGAAAGCATTAAAATTGTGTACTGGACGCGGTTTTATCAGGACATACATTTAAATCATTGAAACTTTGACTTGCTTAAAAAATATCTCTTATATAAAATGTTCGAAATGTTGCAGGTAAATAATGTTACATTTTTGGCATTTATTGACAGCAATATGCAATTTGTACCTTTAAGCTCTGATTCCTTACACTGTCACTGTTGTTTGCTTATGTAAGAGAAATGCTAACCCATGAAGATCAATTCTAACCTGAGAAACAGTATCTAATTGACTACGTCTTTTTACTTATTCGCTTACATTGTTTGTTCGAAATGTCAATTAAATATCTTCTTTGAACTCCCCGACGTCATAAATAGTTGAGCCTCAGGACTTAATTTCATAAGCACACACTTGCATTCTCAGGATTCTGTGCGAAACAGTTGCATAACCTTCTCAATATTCAATACCATCAATAACAGCTGTTTCTCATCCATCCAAACGTATTGTGTTTGGTATAATGAATGAAGCTCGGACTCACTAATAGCCGACTGAAAGCGATGAACCACGGTATTTCGAAACCATGCGCCTTGTTCGAATGTAACAATTTCCAAAACGAAACTTGTGTATTTCTTGTAACCATGAGCTGAAAGGCGTAACCTTCGTCTATCTACTGTTTTCTAAAAATAACACTATTAAACCACCCTTGATAAGTAGATTAAACCATCTCATTATGCATCATGAAATAAATACTTGCTTGCCTTCAATGCCCTGATAATTCGTAACCAGAAATACCCTAATGCCGGTTTACTCAATATAACTCTAATTAAAAAATATCAAGGAAGTTTATTTGAATAAAAGATATAAACCATACTGAAATTAAAACATACATAGCTTTTAATAAAGAGGTATAACATGTCATAACAGACACCTTAAACTAAGTTACTTTTGCCCGAATCTTTGACACAATTCCAGCCACATCTGCCCCTGAGATGTATAGCAACGGGCCGGTAGTTCCGAAAGATCCCCTACAAATGTACATGTCTACAGGATTCGCCCCGCTGCTTTTGGTTCCACCAATACCTGATGAATTTCAAAATATGCAAATATCAAATTTTAGGTACTCTACCAGAAATGTTAAAATGATTTGTGTAAAATTGATTATAAAATGCCCACGAGGTAGCATTGGTACCTTATAATGCTTAAATTAGACTGAGGAGTGGTGTTTTACCATGTTGGGAATGTGGCTGGGTTCTTTGGATTGGGAACAAAGGCCTTGTTTTGAAAAAAAGGGACTTTGGTGTTGTTTTCTTCATATATTGTTTTAAATTATAATAACAGTGTGTTTTATATTATACAACTAAAGTTCAACCTTTAGACGGGAGGGGAACTAAATTTGAGAACTATTCTAAAACAAATACATGTAAATAAGCGGGATCCGTCAATTGAGAATGTGTTAGTGTCATTTGTGAAACATATCTAGTTTCTGACATAAGAAATGGGGCCGAATTTTGACAGAAAAACATCCAAAAGTCAATACTCATAGGTGAAGATTTGGACGTCCGAACAATTTGAGTCACAAAAACAATTTTCTTCACACAAAAAGTATGTATGAAAACTTATAGTGTTGGAAAACAAGTAATATTGATTACAGTAGTTACTTTTTGAAAAATATGACACAATCTAGTGTCAAATTTTGAATCAATATAGCTCCCTTATTTTATAACGGATTTTGTTGAAATTTGGATTCAGACTACTTCAAGACAAATCTTATACTTCATGTAAATTTAATTGAAATTGATCAACACTCAATTATCAAACATTACAAATTCAAATAATCACTGAAAAAGAAAAATTATCAAAATTGTACATCATTAAACAATAATGTGAAAAGTAACACGCATTAACGTACACGTCTAAATGACCGTCCGGCTGGCAGCATTGCACTAATGAATATTCATACGAGCCATATTGTTTTTATGTGGTGTAAAAGCCCACCAACAATGGTGAAATTGAAATTAAATTGGAAAAATAATATAGCGTTGTACTATACATGGTGCCTTTTCGAATGCACTAAATTTCGACTTTAATATCTCAGTTAAACAAAATATTTTGATTTAAAATTGTACATGTGATCTTTTGACTACAGTATGTGCAAGCAAACAATAGTACATGTGATCTTTTGATTATTGTATGTGCAAGCAAACAATATAATCATTGTTCCGTGACGATCGGATGCTTCAGCAAGTTGGGAAGGTAGCCTGCAACATGCCGGTTGCACTTTTGCGCTTCTAAAAGTTTATACGGCACATATCGATTTTAAAAATAAATTTATGTTTCCTGGTGTATCAACCAACCGTAAATAAAGAACTTGAAATAAAATTAGAATCATACCGCGTTTCAACATGTTCACGTCCAAAACAATGAAACCACGGCTACCCCAAGTACAAAAGCGCCCTTTTGTCACGGATGAATGATTTAATAATAATTTTGCACAGAACATTGTCAAATATTCACATGTGCAAATTTTAATCAAAATCTAAACTCTTTATTGAAATATTTAAGTTCGAAAGTGTTGCTTTAGAAAATTCTCCAAGTGTACTTGTATTATCAATATTCAATCCTCCTACATATGGGAATGTTAAACGAATCAAACCAACCATTACAACACATCACAAATAACCCTAACCGCCTAGGGCTTTGGACGTACTGTTAATGAAGCATCATTATTCTAAATGGCGTTTTAAAAGTATAATGGTAAATGATGATGAATGTTTGAACAAATGCATAATAAATGATATTTAATAGTGACATCATATGTCAAATAGGGCATCTTGCTCCATTGTTGAGAGGAAAAAATCACTTTGGTCGGAAAATATTCTGTACATCGAGTTTTCCAAACTTACAAAAATAGCTTTTTAACAAAAATGAATAAAATCCCACAGCATTATTTTCTTTTGAAAATCAACCATGCCTTTTGCATGATATAAATGCATCATGACTATGAAATAAATGGCTTATTTTAAAGGGCTCATAGATCACGAACATTTCGATTACTGCTTGGAAAAATTGTGTTTTTGTTTGCACATCTGTACTTCATGGTAATCATATTCGTTCATTTTCATTCAATAGCTTTACATATGTACAAGTACCATGACTTTATAACAGTTTAATTGTAGCGATTGGCAAAAGACAATTATGACATTTGAAGATCTAAATACATTTATTAAGAAGAAGTGTGTGTAGGTATCTATAAGTACAGAGGTCGGGGGAACAGTCAATACCTACTCTAAAACTAATTTACACATGAAAATAACTTCTAAAAAAAGTCTGTACCACTGATTTAATGGCCATGATAACATTTATTACATTTCGGGTTTTTATGACAAAACGGGTCGTTACTGTCGACCCGAAATGTAATAATACATCGCAACCCACTTTGTAATAAATTATTACATTCATGATTTGTTGATGGAGTCTATAAGAACAAAGGTCGGGGAAACAGTCAATACCTACTCTAAAATTAATTTAAACATGAAAATAACATCTTAAAAAGTCTGTATCTCTGATTGAGTGGACATGATAAAATTTATTACATTTCGGGTTTTTATTACAAAACGGGTTGTTACTGTCGACCCGAAAAGTAATAATGCATCGCAACCCGCTTTGTAATAAATTATTACATTCATGATTTGTTGATGGAGTCTATAAGAACAAAGGTCGGGAGAACAGTCAATACCTACTCTAAAACTAATTCAAACATGAAAATAACTTCTAAAAAAGTCTGTATCTCTGATTTAATGGACATGATAAAATGTATTACCTTTCGGGGTTTTATTACAAAACGGGTTGTTACTGTCGACCCGAAATGTAATAATGCATCGCAACCCACTTTTTAATAAATTATAACATTCATGATTTGTTGATGGAGTCTATAAGAACAAAGGTCGGGGGACCAGTCAATACCTACTCTAAAACTTGATACAAGTCTCTTTTTCTGAACAGATAGTAAAATTATCTAAGATATCAAAATAAATACATGAGTTTACATGCAATCTTTTATCAAAATGTTTGGTTTCTTAAAGCAATAGATTTCTGTAATACATGGTTGAAGACAACAATACAAAAACATTCATTGTTTATTATTCTCTTATAAAAAGGAACAATTTATCAATAATTATAATTTATTTTAATATAACTTTCAGACTTTGTTGATGAACTAATGGCAGAGCTGCTTAGGATGAAAGAGGAGTACAAGAGCGATGCCAATGCAAGGGCTGCCTCTGGCAACATTCTGTTTTCACCCTGTCTTCATCTGCAAACAGAATCCTGATGTCAGAGGCTGTGCAGAACCATCGTTCGCGATTTAATTAGCGAACAGGGATGGAAATTAGTGGTTGCCCGTTTTGTTGTATAGTTATCTATTACTTTTAAAGAACGTATTGGTTACACATGACACTACATGTACATAGTACTGGGCGCGTTAAGGCTTACGATGGGAAACCAAAAAACTAAAGATGGTTGTCCATGTGGGCAACCAACTGTAAAACGTTAGTTTCCATCCCTGGCGAAGCAAAATCCAATGTATGAGTCGGACGGAAATCTCTGGCGAATGGCTGCCACAGCGCATGAAGGAAGAGGTCGTCGGTCCTTCTTGCTCAGACGGTGCAAAATCCAACGAGCCAGTCTTCTTTATGCAATGTATCTGTATACTCTGAAATTATAAATGTATAAGGATACCATTATGATAAATATTAGTATGTTTAGTAAAACAAAGGTACTTTTCAACGTGACAATTACACAAGCCATGCTGTAGCAGATTCTTACTTAAGTTCACAGTTTAACAAACTTATTCAGCTTGAATATAATATTATATAATATATATTTTACTGAAAATATGTCAGAAATCAGATTTTGTAAGCAACTTCACATCATGTTGTAGCAGGTTGTTATTGTAGTGTACTTTTGAAAAAAATAAACAGCTTGTTTTTATATTTTATTTCAAATGTTGAAAAATAATAATGAACTGGCATTTGTAAGTAACCAAAAATCATTGTGTAGCAAATTGATACTTCATTTTACAATTAGATAACCCAGTCATCTTGTATACACGCATATTTTAATGTTGATTAAAATTGTTGTCTTTTTTATGTTATTTTTATTATTTGTATGAAAACATATTTACAGTATGAAATACAAATGACAAGTTCACACAAAACATTGTGTTATTTAATGTCTACAGTGTATTTTCTTTACAAACAATCTGTCCTGGTTTCATAAACATTTTTAATAATTAATGACAACTTACTCATGTATTGGTTCTTCATCACCGATGGGACCATTTACATCAAGGAACTCATAAAACGAAACTTCAATGACATCTGGATGGAGACAGTTAGCTTTGAAGCCAGTATGCTCAGTTATGCACTTTACCCCTGCCTCGTCCATCCTTTCCATCAGCTCTGGGTATTCTGTGCAGCATTTTCACTCAATCTGCACACGATATGGTGTGCAACATAAACATGTACACCTGAAAATAAAAGAAATACGTCGAATTGCAATACAAACATTCCTTCCTAATCAGAACAGGTTCAAGTATCCGTTATAATTTATAATAATTAAACCATACAACCTAGTCATATTCACCAAGCTTGTACTGTAGAATAACAATCAAAGAATAATTTTATTTTGATTTTTGCCGACACCTGCATGTATCAAAATTATATATTTACCAATCCGTATTCCCAACACGATGGTCGTCTTGGGCATCGGCACAATTTTCCTCGCTGTCCGAGTCAGAAAAATCTGATTGACTGTCACTAAATTCTGGCTCATACATATACGGTTGAACGGAAAACTCATCGTAATCGCTATCATCTTCCATTTTTCAACAATTTTTTAGCTAAAGTTGCAAGATATAATACATCTGAAACCATTTATAATGCCGGCTCGTATTTGAGTCGTTATTGAGTGCCTATGACGTCACTTCCGGTTTGAATGAAAATGGCGAGAACATCGGAATGTGTGAAAATCGCGACTTTGTTCTATTCGTTCTCGCTAATAACACCGTATTTGAAATGAAGTGAGGTGCGAAATAGTTTAGATATGCACTTAATTCGATAAATAAAGGTGTTTTACGGGTTTTTAAAACCGTGGCAGGTGAACTTTAAACATGAAAATAACTTCTAAAAATGTCTGTATCTCTGATTTAATGGACATGATAACATTTATTACCTTTCGGGTTTTTATTACAAAACGGCTTGTTACTGTCGACCCGAAATGTAATAATGCATCGCAACCCACTTTGTAATAATTATTACAATTCGGGCTTTTATTCCAAAACGGGTTGTAACAAAGATACCGGAAGTCGTGAAAGACGAACCGCCGCCATTGCTCGCAACCGAAATGCCGCAGACGATTGACGCTAGGGAATACAACATTGCTCCGGATGTGATCATTCGGAAATGATGGACCAATTCGCGCTGCACATTTGCGCACAAGCAATGTTCTGTTCACAAGTAGGCCTATAACAAAACTATATCCACTCAAAGTGAGCGCATTGACAAGTAATTCTCAGTGATAATATTGTGATACGATCGGCATTGGGTATTGTGGTGTGATATCTAATCAACATTGACTTTTCTTATAAACTAGTGTTTATGTTATGTTAATATTACTAAATATGTGTTTTATATTTTTCGCGGCCGGGAGAATGTTGTGATTTTGGCGCGTCGTCGTACGAGGTCGCCGACTGCGCGATCGTTCACGTTTTTAAGACGGCATCATTATTGTAATTGTTATTTATAATTGTCAGTTGAATATTTATAATGGTAGTAAAAGGTCGAACCTGAATTGACTTATGTTTCTTTCTCACAAGGTGAAGATCTAAATACATTTATTAAGAAGAAGTGTGTGTAGGTATCTCAGGAACAGAACGCACTTTTTTAATATTTCATGCATCAAGTAGATTCATGTCAAATGCAAATCTAAGTAAGAATCGTTAGTAGGTTCGGCTGCAGCAACATGTAAAAAGTTTAGTTCGCTTTTTCAGCCTCGTCCATTTTCTATCACACTTTGACCCTACACTTGTACCAAGAAGTCTATACGATGGATTTCAGGCCCGTACCCAGGCACTTGGGCCCAGGGGCCCGGCCCCCCCCCCTTCCAGCTGGCTGTCGAGTTATGATTTTTTAAATAATGGGCCTACTGCAAATTTTCTCACATGAAAGGGCCCACTGTACACTTCCCTGCAATACAAATGTGCAGATGTGTTTTATTGCCCCTGATACACAAGGGGATTAGCGCTAATTTACTTGCCAGTGGAGATAAGCCCCTAGGCATTGTTTTCTTATCACCTTGTACACACATCCCCGATTTGTCAATTACCCATTGTGCTCAATGCTTCATCTTTTGATGGTGGTTGTAACACGTCTTTTGATTGGACAAGGAAAGAGAAACAGCGAATGGATGGAACTGATACAGAAGGTCGTAGGTCTGAACGATAATAGTGTTTTCTCTTTTGAATTCAAACCTCCTCTAGAGTCATAGCTTATTAAACATTTCTGTGAAAACTGTCTTGTAGATGATAAACATTTTATAATGAATTTACTTTGAAATTTTATATAGAGGAGGTTTGATTTCAAAGAGAAAATACTAGTAGGTTATAATTCAGTTACTGACATATAACCATAGTAGTATTTTCTCTTTGAAATCAAACCTCCTCTACAGTCATACTTTATGTTACATTTCATAATAAAGGTTTTTTAGTTTCAAAGGTTGCTTTTACTTCTTTATAAAGTGTAATACATTTCTGAAATCTAAAGCTTTAAACATGTGTGTGAATTTCACACCAAGGGGTCGTTGATAAAGCATGTCACGCTTTTTTTTACCATTTTTACCCGGGCATGTCACAAACTGTTACAAAATCTTGGACCCCCTTCCCTAAAGTACGTCACAAACTCACACTTTCGAACATTTTTTTTAAATAATTTAAATTTAATGTAAAACCCAATTCACTATAAACCGTATTAAAACTGCACTTACCAGTAAAAGAACTTTCACATTACAGGCTTTTATAACTGTAGGGTTGTTACGATGAGCAGTATGAATATTTATCCACGTATTAACCTCTAATAAAAACGAAATTATAATTTAGATTTTCTTTCAACCCTTTACTAACTAAAAATGGAACAGTCAAATTATTTCGTCATTGAAATCTGTGGGAGGGTGTGCCTATTGAATAAGCCGGCCCAGCCAAGTTGCCTATTAAACATTCGAACAACAGAATCAGGAGATACGCAATTCGTCTTATTTTGACATAGAACTTATTCAAATGTTTAACAAATTTTTGAAAATTAATTTTAAATCTACTAAAGAAATAATAAATAAATTATACATTTTTTTATAAATAAATGTGTGACATCACACATGGCCTGACTCCCCTCCCCCATGTCACAAACTGTCACTTTCTTACTCACCCTCCCCCACCTGGAGCGTGACAAACTTTATGGACTGCCCGTAATGGTTACAGCTTTAGACTTCAGAAAGGTGCTGATTTACTTGTTATATATCCATAAATTTAAAACACAACACATGTTTTTATATGCATTAAAATTCACCTTGAACAGTGCCTAATAAACAAAAATCTATTAGGGAGGGGCAACCCCTCCCGCACCCTCCCCGTTTGGGCCCCCACTCCCCCCAGTCAACATTTCCTGGGTACGGCCCTGGATTTAGATATCGACATTAGTCAATGGAAGTATCAATGTCAAAAGTTGACATCGGCTAGAGATCTTGGCCGCACATTATAGCTAACGCAGCGCAGATTATGCATGGTCGACAAGACATTTTAGGCTGCGTAAAATCAGTCATCGTCAGTTGCATGTTCTCGTTGTCGTCGTGATTCGCTGACATAAAAACACACAGATTTTTGAACCAGCTTCATGTGGTTCGCCAAGGACCCCATACTTACGTATTTGTAAGAGAGCTCTGTTGGGGAAAAATTACATTCGACTTGTCCAGAAACTTCAAAAACATTTTCGAAAACAAAATACTGCAAGAAAGGATACTTTTTTTCCGTCTCATGCAATCTCTCTAAAATTAAGGACGTGTTTGGTGAAAACGGTGGGAAATTTCCATATGCACTCATTTCCTTCCGGCGAAGACTGATCATAATCTTCCATTTTGTTGCTAATTTGTTCGATAGTTGTATGTTAAGAGCATGCATACGTTCACGCGAGGCTGTTAACACATTTACGGAAAAACACGTGCTACATTTACGGTAGCTAGATACAGAGCACACAATGATTATCATGATTATCAGAGACACATCTTTGAGTCTTTTTACGACGCTTTCAATACATTTTATAATACAACAATCCAACGATATATAGTCATTAAATGTCATGCATTTCAATTAGTTTCTTTGATAGCAATTTAAAAACAATCTAGAATCGGTAACATTAACGTAACACAATTGTTAATAAATAAATCTTTATTAATGTTAACGCCAGAGACTTTGTTTGCACCTTTATTGTCTGTGAAATAGGCCTTTTCACAGAATTTCAAATTTAAAAGAAAATACCACAAAGTATAATTTAGCCTGCAATCCTGTGTTCTCGCGAGACTAATGGAATCATCATTTGCGTCAACGCGTGTACAAATATCGGATACATGAATTTCCTAGGGAATCATATATGACGTTATTTCATTTCATTATTACTTTTTTATAACAAAAACGTATAGCCGCGGTAAACAGGTTAGATAGCATTAATACTAAATCAAACATGATTAAGCGCAGAAATGATATACCATCAACAGCATGACTCAATTAATTTTCTTTAAGGTAGCGCACCTCTAATGTGCACATATCCAAATATAATTTAATTAATTATTTTCCAAATCAGCATCAATTCACTGAACTACATGCAAATTTGTAGGTAGGCTTTCCATGCATTTTAAAAAAATATACCGATTTTTTCAAAACCACCCTCACGCTCGGCTTTTGTCCAGTTTATTTTCACCCTTGGGGTATATAAAAGTTCCATAATTCATTCACATTTCCAAATATGGGCATGCAGTTGGTGTGTACAGATGCAGTAAAGGTGTTTAAAGTTTAAACATGATGAAATAAGTATTATTTTACAGACATTTATTTTTTACAAATTTTAATCTATGGAATAGCGCCATGAAATGTAAGTGATTTCAGCCAAGTAAAAATTGGGTCGGTTAAAAACAAAGTGTCATAAAATTCAAAATAGTATCATTTAAGTTATATTTTAAACTTAGTTTTTATAGAAACACTATATACAGCAAAAATACCAAAAAATAGACAGATTTACCGTTTACTGTTTTAAATAAAAATAAAAATGCAACATGCATCATTCGTATTTTCAGCAGTAAATTAATCAATGTAGCCATAACGTTGTTTTTATTTCAAAATTGAAGGATGTGCATACAATTTTCAACATATTTAACAATAAACATAGTTTATATGCTATATTAAATCAAATTACGTCAGAAAAGAAATAAAACGCGTCGCAAAAAGTATGCGATTTCGGCAGGAATCGGACCTGCGCGGGAAGATCCCAAAAGATTTCTAGTCCATCGCCTTAACCACTCGGCCACGACAAGTTCACATCAGTGCAATCGTAAATTAGATATCCATAAGTAAACATGTAAAAAGGCTCGCCCGATCTTTGAAGAAATCGCGAAATCGTATTTTTCAGATGATAATTGGATTAAAGTCAATATTTAGAGTGAAAATAATGTATTCTAAATGAATAAGTTAAACATAAATCAAAATTCAAAGTTTGAAAAAAAAATGCATCTCTCGGAAATAAGCGATCATTGAAGATCGGCAATGATCGTAAAATAAATCGCGGGAAATCATTAGAGGTGCGCTACCTTAAGTTTGAATTCATGGAATGTACGACACAAAATAAATAAACAATACAGTTACATGTATTTTCAAGCACTGTCAATTTTTTTATCTATTAAACTCTGAAAATACAAATATTAAAAAGCCTTACTCGCACAAATTACAAAACTAAATATGAGGAGTGCAAAACAAACTTAATTTTATAAATGTCTTAACCAAGCTGACGTACACACGCACATCGAAAAGTGGAGAAGATCAATTGGAAATTTCATTTTAATATTTAATTTCCAATCAAAGGGTCCATTTATAATTGCAGAAATAGATGTGTTCTTGCAGATGTATAAATTATATGCCGCGCAGATTTGTTTGTTAAATCAAGCCATGAATAAAATACCACAATAATAAAGGATAAACAAATCTTAACTATTTTGAACAATATATATTACACTGAACAGATAAAACAAAAATATGCCTGCCGTGGGGATCAAACCAGAAACTTCAAGAAGCAAACATTAATGCGCTATTACAACACCACGAATGCTTTTTATTTTCAAATATAGTCTAAACCCTATTTTGGTTATAGGCGTTTCTTTAAAATTATCGTAATAAAGCGCTAATAAGCTTTACAAATGTTACAGTTTCTACCTCTGATTATCAATAAACAAAACATAATTTTATCATCTTCCTTTTATTTATTATGATACACACATTGTTTTCTCAATCTTTGACATGTTTTTGTATTTATTTTCGTTTTTTGCAAAATGTGAAAAAGTCCATTTAAGCTTCAAGTGTTAGTACTTTTTCAGAACTTGCAACCAAGAACAAATATTATTAAATTCTGCGACTTTTCCCTTCGATATAAATTAAACGTAAAGCCACTTTCCCTTCATTAAACATTTCAAATTTCCTATTTTCCGTCTAAAAACTTTTCAACAGATAAGGCAGAACAAAGAACACTTAGATGGCGTTTTGAAAAATATCCGTTTATTTCACAACGCGAATTTTTCCAATTTTATAATGCGTTTGCGCATTTTTTAAAACTCACGAGGAACCTGTACCTTTCACAAATGTGCAAACAGAATCTTTGAAATTGTATGTGATTTATATGACCACACAGACAACCACTTTTTCTAAATAACATAACATAAAATGATCGATAATTAAAATTTATTTACATAACGACTAAATAATTCATATCACTAGATCTGAAAGTGATAATCCGAACACTAATCCGTTGCTTCAAAATACACATATTACATTTATAATAATTGTCAGCCAAGGTCAACCCGTTTCGTTTCCAATACTACATACAGTAGGTGAATAAACATCACACGCTTTTTCGGATTTATAACTCATCCCGTACTGAAACACGCTCTAGATTTTAACATTCGTTATCTTACACGACGGTTAAATTACATGCACGTCTATATTGCAGGTAGACATTGTTTATAGATCAATGTACTTCGGTGTTGCGCTTCGAAAGCAGGACGCGACTCACATTAAGGACGACATACTAAAACTGTCGTTCTGGAATAATCTGATTTGATTTAGAGTACGTATGGAAGCCACTTAGTTGGAATTGTGGCGAAAAGTTTCGGGTAAAATACGATGCTTCACGTTTTTTCACTATTACAACATAGTTACATCCCTTAGTTTACCATCTAACAAATGGACATGTCATGCGTATTCACAAATTGAAGTAAGAAGTGATATGTTAGGTATTGCATATGTTAGAAATGTATTGCAAGACATCTTTCTTTAAAATTAGGGTGGTGGTTTTGTCGGTGAATGAGAAATATAATTTGTAGTAATCGTCGAATGCGAAGAGCAGTCGGAAACGTTTTAAGTTTTCAAGTTGTGATCTTCTGATAAACAAGCTCGGATCCGCTCGAATTGCCTATTTATAATTGCTCGCAAATCGATTGTCAGTCATTTTGCCGTCTATCCTGCGAGCGCAGTGGTTGGGCCACTCGATTTTGACCTAGGCGACCCGGGTTAATTTCCCGTTCCCAGAAGCATGTCTATTTTGTTGGTTGTCACCATACCGGACATGTGGGGTGTCCTATTGGTACTCCTATTTTCGACAACAACACAAGACCACAACAATCAGTGCAAAATCTTTCAGAAACAACGAAATAGCTGAGAATTTAAGCTTTCATTCAACATTATTCCAATTTTTCGTGAGTCCTGCACGCTAATTATGCAGGAGTGCTAGGGCACATCCCGGTTCCACACATAATGTAGCCTTAGACTAGAAAAAGACGTTATAAACCCCAAACTAGACACATTGTAAGACAATTTCAACAAGCTGTCATCTAAGCGCAATGGTTTGTATACGCGCTTCTCACCTATGCGACCTGGCTTCAACCATCCTTCCCGGAAGAAAGTGAGTTTGATTGGTGGTCACAATACCGAACAAGAAACTTTCTTCCTGGTACTCAGGTACCTCCCCCCCACCAACATTAGACCACACTAAAATAGCAAATATATATATATATCAGTAAAAAATCAAAAGCTAGACATTGCTGTAAGAATTCAAATTCGTATCAACTTTCGTGAGTCAAGTAGTTAATTAGGTAACACAGCTAGAACACGCTCCGGGTCCACATTTAATGAAGCGTCAAACGCGGAAGGATGCCATAAACTTTAAAATTGACTTATCAGCCAGTGTGCGGTACACGCGTGTTTCATCTAAGCAATCCGGGTTCAATCCCCTCTCCCGGAGCATGTGAGGTTGGTTGGTGGTTGGGATAAGTGGAGTTTCCAGCGGGTACTTCGGCTTTCCCCATGCACGTTGGCTGCACATTACAGTTTCATTACGGTGCTGCCAGTGTTGCAAAGGTGGTTTTGAAGCCGATGGAAACTTCGAAGACAATTCGAATGGCCCAAAGTATCCGTGGTGTATTCTAGGTAAGGTGTCTTGGAAAGACATGGGGTGTCACTGAAATAAGTAGCCTCATTTAGGCGCAGGTCAGCTTTGTGGAACCCAGTAGCACCATTTAGGCATAAGTTAGCTTCGTTAAAGCCAAAGGCCTCCGGGGCGAAAAGAACACCGTCATTAAATCAGGGAGCTTAACTGCGCCACTGGTCGACCTCAAGTATGTAGTCCACATTGTACGTCGCACTATAAATATGCTAGTGACTTCATTTATTTTTATTTTGTCAATCAAAGGCAAGGTATCCAGAGACAAGTTATTAATCATACAGTTGCTCATGTAATTGGCCAGAAGGCACATCGGAATTGTTAGACCGCAAAGCGGTCGATGGCTGCCTCGGAAAGTCGTCCTCTCGCTACACATAATCTATTCCCTGTTATTGACCACCCAGGTCGCTTTGAGCCATTAGTATGTACTACTAAAAGCTTAAGAGGACTTGTTTACATATTTCGCAGTTTTGGAAAAATGGCATTTAATATGTTTACTTAAACTTATATAATTTTAATAAATTGTTTAACCAAGAAAAACAATAAATAAAACATATTGTCATCCTCGTGTTTCGAACCCGAGACCTCTGAAAGCAAAACCCCACGAGCTAGCGCTGCGCCTCGTCGTCGTTCTTTTTGTGAGACGACACAGACCCGCTTTAGTAATGAACGACGTTTTTGTTTCGAAATTATCGATGCAAAGCGTTCCAAATGCATCATAATGTTATCGATTTGGAATGATGAGTACGATTATGACGCTAATGAATCAATAGTTCAAACATTGTTTATAGTCGATAGCGTTATATCGTTTGATTAAAGATAATGCATACAATTTCTTGAATATGTACGACAATTATTTAAACAAATCGCTATTTAAACAAACCGTGATCAAGTTATGTTGAAGCATTAAAGAAGAAATAGGACACGACCCTTTTCAATGGATGAGATAGTATCTATTACCATGGCCGAATCACAGATGTGTTATAAATTTGTCTATAGATACAACGTAGGCGGTAGACAATGAGCGATAAAAAGCAATACTAAAAGGTTGAACGAATAATTCGAATTCAATCCATAAACAACAACGTTTCATTTAAAAAAAAAACAACTTTTATGTGGTTAACAGGGAAATATCAGTTATTTACAAACGAATATTCGCCTTATCAAAAAATATCCTGCTTACAAATGCAAGATAACAGTAAACAATATCGATCCATTTCTTTTTTATTGTTTTTGTACTCAAAAATATAACCTTTTAAAAATATATTAAAGTTGTAACGGCAGTTAAAAAGAGTTCCGCGGTCGGAGACAAATGCCCCCCCCCCTCCAAACAGGGCTTTGAACTAGTGACCCCAATTGTCAATAGGGGCTAACTGCTGTCCAAGGCGAATGCACATGTGAAGTTTTAAGCCAGTAAGTCAATTTGTTGACGAGTTATTGATCGGAAACGATTTTCACACTTATTGTGACAGTGAGCTTGAACTTTGACCAAGTGACCCCAATTTTAAAGGGTTCATCTGCTTTCAAAGGCAAATGGGCATGGGAAGTATCAAGCCAATCGGTCAATTGGTTGACAAGTTATTGATCAGAAACGATTTTGACACTTTTTCAGACAGTGACCTTGATCTTGGAGCTAGTGACCTCAATTGCTGTAGGGGTCATCTACAGTTCAAGGCCAATACACATGTGAAGTATCAAGATAATCGGTCAAATCGTTTACGAGTTATTGATCGGAAACGATTATACACTTATTGTGACAGTGACCTTGATCTTTGAGCTAGTGACCCAAATTTCAATAGAGGTTATATACTGTCCAAGGCCAAGGGACATGTGAAGTATCAAGCAAATCCGCCCATCCGTTTACGAGTTATTGATCATAAACGATGTTCACTCTTATTAAGACATTGACCTTGACCTTTGACCTAGTGACCCGAATTTCAATAGGAATCATCTACTTTCCAAGGCCAATGCACATGTGAAGTACCAAGCCAACCGGTCAATGTTGACGAGTTATTGATCGGAAATGATTTACACACTAATTGTGACAATGACCTTGACCTTTGACCTAGTGACACCAATTTCAAGAGGAGTCATCTACTGTCCAAGTCAAATGCACATGTGAAGTTGCAAGCCAATCGGTCAATCCATTGACGAGTTATTGATCGGAGACGAACTGGTCTACCGACAGACCGACAGACTGACCAACATCCAGCAAAACAATATACCCTCTCTTCTTCGAAAGGGGGCATAATAAAAAGTAACGAAATAGTTTGTTTTCGGTCAATATCGATTTTTATTCAACCGTAATCATATATAATAACTATTTTTAATAGAATCATCATTAATCGAGTCTGGACACCTATGGTCGAATTAATTAGTCATTTTAATATCACCACTGTGTTACACGACTCGTCACATACGAATTTCGTTCAGGGAAAACTAGGCTAAATGCATGAGCATTAAGTGTATCACAGCTTGGTCTGTGCAGTCCGCACGGTCTAATCAGGGACAGCGTTTTTCTCTTTTATGGAATGTTTGTTAAAATGAAGTCTCTTCTAACCTAAAATACACTTTATGCGTAAAGTGTCTCCCTGATTAGCTAATCTGTGACGACACTACGCAGATACGTTAAGCCCATATACGTTTTCCCAGAACAAGTCTCATATGGCGACCGTGATCTGTGTTAAAATATCAGCAATATCACAGGAAGTCGGAGATTAAAGAAGCGAAATTCGAAAATGAATGACAAGTATCTTACACTGTGATTAAATTATTATAATATTTGTTGTGCAACAGTCCACATTAAAAAAACACACATACAATTAGTTAAATATTTTATTTATTTAAATTTAACGGCGCTGGATGATTTCTTTGCGTTTGATTGTGTCCGTACTTTTCATATAGCATGCGTTTTTCTACTGTTTTGTATACTCTGCATATTTTACTTGTGTAAATAAACATGCGAAAACTACATACACCGTTTTCATTATTCTGCAAAGAATCTAAATTAGACAAACACCAATTGCAGTAGAGAGTGCGATGTATATATTAACTTTCAAGTATAAAAGGTTTGTAACTTCTGCACTTGCTGTTTTTTTCATATTATATATGGGTTTATACTGTGTTTATTACTACTTTATATGTTGACTGTAATAAAGTTAAGTTTGACATCGTCTGCATCGTTTACTTCTCTAAAGAAATATGGTTTAAACCATTGCAACTTGTTTCGTTGTATGTGATATTTCACTTTTTGAAAGTAATATTATGTATTTAATGTATATTGTATGCACAAACATCTTTAAAAACAATTTAAGATTAAGATATGAAGATAGCTCATTCATAAATGTCCGGTATTTGAGTAAGGCACAAATGTTTTGATTGTGAAGATAATACTTAATTCGTTGAGGTACACATGTTTTAGATGTGCACAACGGTGTTTTTAATACAAAATACAGAAATCAATATTAATTACATATGATCCTATACGACAAAAAGGCAACAAACAAACATAAAAAGAAATAACCAAGCGCCATGAAAATAACGATAAAATGATTATTCAGACTAATTTTAACAAAGAATTTCCGTTTGTATTCATTTGTTGTAAAACCACACACACATTTTTTTTTAATTTACAGACTAGTTATTAATGTATGAATTTTCGTTCTTTAAATAAAACTCAGATATATAAAACTCTCACACGTCTAAGTTTCCTACAATGTTTGAAAACATGTTAATGTTTTTTTCATATATATGGGTGTTCAATCTTTATCTATATTGAATGCGTGTTATCGTATGCGCTTAAGCCAACGTAAATCGTTATATTGTAGTTGATATATGGTTAACATCTTTTAACAACTGTTATATACAAACAAACTTAATAAAGATATAATATATATCCAGAAAATATTATAAACAAATCACCGTTTACATTCATAAACAAAATTTCTCGTGTGTAGGCTGTTCGTTTTTACCACGGAATAAACAACGTTTGCATTGCATCGGACGTCACCAATAACGAATGCAATATGGGTTACTGGAATAAGGCGACAGTTTGAACTTCCTACGTGTATTTCGACTTCTACACGCAGCACAAGACCATATCACAATTGATTTTTTTCAGTTCAAACTAAATATCTGAATATCTAAATATCCAAAATATTTATTTCAAATTTATAGACAAAACACAGGTGTACGGATGCACAAAAACACAGCAAAAACACACATGAATATATTTGGGGTCACCGCCTCTGAACGCTGAATGCACACCCGGTTGTAAGGAGTCCAAACCGTATATTGCAAACCCGTTTGTAAGGAGTCCACACCGTATAATGCAAACCCGTTTGTAAGGAGTCCATACCGTATAATGCAAATCCCTTTGTAAGAAATCCAAACCAGATATTTGGCTCAGAGTCACAGCCAAAACATGTGTTTATAAAGATAAGACATGCGTAACAAAAATGAAGATAGCCATTCTAGCCAAGAATACAATATAGAATTATATACTATTATAGATTTATTTTAGTACCTGAAAATAATCTGAAACTAAATGAAAACTAAAAGGTATACACCTTTTTCTTGTTGCATCTTAACAATTAAAACACACACACACACATGTATGTATATGTGTGTGTGTACAACAATATGTAGTTACTGCTATCTGTAATGACAAACATAAAGATCAACATGACACACACCGTCTGCAAGAAGCAATTTAACACATTATTATATTATTCATTCTAAGACGACAAGCGTTTGGAATTCTTTAGTCAATAACGGATGAAATGTGTTGGATATTCTGCAATATTCATGGCTATAGAAACTTTTTTTAAGCAGTTCTGGAATATGTTCACAAGATGTATATATATATATATATATATACATATATATATATATATATATATATATATATATATATATATATATATATATATATATATATATTTATATATATATATGCTTAAACGAACTAGAAACAACGCATACATATAATTTGCTTCGCACATAAATTTTGCAGAAAAAACAGTACATGATAGCCAGTATATTGGCTATGAAATGAAACTGCGTGACGTGTTGGAATTTATGGTGTTTGTATACTTTAAATACTTTTACAAAATTGGCATGCATTTCATCAAACATTTTCCATTTATAACATTTACACACCAATAACACATCACAAAAATGTTAATTATTTAAACTTGTTGAATTAATGTTTTACAATGCCTACTGTCTATGTATGCTATCCAAGAGAGATATATCATTCTTATTTAAAATGTTCCAGACATAATGAATACAATTGTTCTCGTTATTATCACGTGTTGCAGTCGCATTTATCGACGATTCATGAGTTTGAGGATGGAGTAATCAGAAGTCGCATTGCAATTCGATTAATGATTCCATGGCTTATTGGGTCGGCGGTTGCGGTAACGAAGCTTTTATATGCAACATCGTTTACATTATCATCATCCGTATTATCGTCTTGGACACCACCAATGCCACGTACGGACCAAGGAGATGCGGCATCATACTCACAAATCCGGTGTAATATTCGGAATCGTTTCACGGCAACATGATTCAGAGTCCCCAGTTCTTGTTGGATTGAAATGTATTCCTCTGGTGGAATTGATTTTACACGGAAATCGTTGAAAGAAGCGCAACCGAATTCCAGCTTACTCTCAACTGTACGAGTACATGCAGACAGTGTGCCCACAAGTTCGTGTAACTCCGATGGAAGCAATGTCACGCAGTAGATATTTAAATACTTCAATGATTGAGGTAGCTTTATGTCGATATATGTCCGCAAAAATATTGAAAGCTTTTCAAGCTGTTTAAGCGATGATAGTGACTGTGCTTGCATCTCTGCATGCTTAACATTATAACATCCGTGCCGATTCAGACTCAGACTCAGACTCTTGATATTCAAACCATGGAGAGCCTTACACAGACCGGGACTGTCAACATCCACTTCAATACTAAGCGTGTCCAGATGAGTGAGCGATAAAAGTGACTGGGACATCGAGTCTGCATAATTTACGTTTAATTTTCCATATCGACCCCTCAGACTCAGACTCTTGATATTCAGACCATGGAGAGCCTGCCACAGACCGGAATCGTCAAAAACCCCTCTTATACTAAGCGTGTCCAGATGAGTGAGCAACCAAAGTGACTGGGACGTCCTGTCTGCACAATTTATTACATATGTATCACACAGACCGGGTCTGTCATCCTCCACTTCAATACTAAGCGTGTCCAGATGAGTGAGCGATGAAAGTGACTGGGACATCGAGTCTGCATAATTTACGTTTAATTTTCCATATCGACCCCTCAGACTCAGACTCTTGATATTCAGACCATGGAGAGCCTCCCACAGACCGGGGCTGTCATCCTCCACTTCAATACTAAGCGTGTCCAGATGAGTGAGCGATGAAAGTGACTGGGACATCGAGTCTGCATAGTCTACGCTAAAACCTCCATATAGACCCCTCAGACTCTTGATATTCAGACCATGGAGAGCCTCCCACAGACCGGGGCTGTCATCCTCCACTTCAATACTAAGCGTGTCCAGATGAGTGAGCGATGAAAGTGACTGGGACATCGAGTCTGCATAGTCTACGCTAAAACCTCCATATAGACCACTCAGACTCAGACTCTTGATATTCAGACCATGGAGAGCCTTACACAGACCGGGACTGTATTCATTCACTTCAATACTAAGCGTGTCCAGATGAGTGAGCGATGAAAGTGACTGGGACATCATGTCTGCACAATTTATTACACTTGTATCCAGACTAAGGCTTTTTATATTCAGACCATGGAGAACCTCCCATAGAACGTCGCACTCTTGTAAATAAGGATCGCTATTGTATGCTAATGTTTTCTTTAAACACGATAATGTTGCGGAAAGAATAAATGTACCTTGACAACTGACATCCGTCAGTTCACACACAGCATTTTGCTCGAGTGTCAGTAATGTGCTGAACAGACTGCGTAGCCAGGTAGACGAACATGTAATATCTTCCAATACAATCCATTCTATGCAAGGCAGTAGTGGTGGAGGATCTGCACACTTGGCTGGATTTGCACTATTTAGTACAATACACACCGGAAGTGTCGATGAGACCGAACTCGACGAATCTGTAAACATTCACTTACATTTATAACAGTAACGAACATATTAACAACGTTAACAAGTGTTAACGTGGTAATAATTTTGATAAATTTAAAACGTTTGAACCTATTGCCATACAAAAATACAATACATTGGGAAGTATTACTTAATACTTTTACATTTTCAATCGGTGCATAAGTATTATATGCGTGTTGTTTATATTTCTTATTACATTTTCCTTCCCGTGTATATACTTGTAATTGTTTGATCAGTATTTGAAAACGAAGTATCCAACACATATTCGTTTTTAATAAAATAGCATGATCCAAGGGTGGCACCAATATAGATGTTTAACAAACTCTTTATAACGCTTTTGACCCCTATTTATTGTACAATTTCAACTGACATCAAAAGTAAAAGATTTATAATTAATTATTGGAAAGATGGTTACACAATAAATCTGCGCAAACACGTGTCTAATTTAAACATGCAATCAGATCTTCAAAATTATGAATAACATTTGAATATAAATACATATTGAAACTAAAAAAAAGAAATATACTTTGCATAGATTCTTATCACATTGTAATCGACTAAAATCGATAGATATCAAATCCTCAACATGTCAATCACGTTTAAAGAGCATGTGGTACACGGTTTATACATTTTTACTCTAATTTTTTGATGCTCAGGATTTTGTTTTGATGTTTACTATCATTTATCTGGGTATTTATGTATTAGCCAATGTATAATTACGTAGATAACATGGACGGATATAACATATTGTCAGTATATGCTTGTCTTTTGATGCTTTTATTTAAATAAAAAATATTTCTCATATATCCGTCTTTAAACATGTTCAACACACTTTAAATTGTTAAAATGTTTTAAATAGTTGATTAGCGTTTAAAAACGACTTATCCAACACAAATTATTTTCAAATAAATTTCATAATCTAAGGGAGAAACCCATACAGTTTTATCAAAAACGCTCCACGGACATACGGACGACGGACGGACCGACATGTGCAAAACAATAAACACCCGCTTCTTCGAAGAGGGGCATAGATATAATTAACAACCCGCACGTCCCTTAGACCAACAGGCCTGAGAATTTATGATAATCTAAAGAGTATTTCTTATATTTATAAATGTATTTAATTAAGTAATACATTTGACTTCTAAGATCAATTCATAATTTATATTAAGAAAATTATAAAATGATCAGAAATTTATATGGATCGTTGAGCAATTGACAATCATATCTCCACAATTCATGAGTCACAATTCACAAATGGAACAATGAATCCTTAGTTATTAAAAAGCAACATATACGATAGTTAAGAACATTGCACTTCATTAATTCCAACACCTCTTGGCTACAAAGTTTGAGTTTACAATGCAGTATCATATATTGACTTTTCTGGAAACAATTATATTCGTGGAAGTTGTGTTTTAAAATCAATAAGATATTATTAAACTGGTTTAAACACTACAAAAAGACATTAAATAAACATGTCATCCGATTTTTTTATCCGGATATATGGTCACTTTTGACATATTTAAATAAATCCCGACTTTTTTCAGTTTATAAGAAAAACATTCAGAACAAATGTTCTTACTTCAACTCCTTTGAAAGCAGTCACCATCTGATCTAAAATGGCACTAAATGACAGGGTTTTATCTCATGTTTACAAGATGTTGTTGTTGTTGTTGGTCACAGCCACACGGCCGCAGTAATCTCCCCTGGTAAACGTCATATGTTCAGTTTTGTGACCTCCCGGGACAGGGTCAAATTTGAGCCCTGGGGAATAATTTGAACAAATTTGGTAGAGAACTATTAGATATCACAACATACAAAATTTCGTAGCCCTAGGCTCTATAATTAAGAACAAGAAATTTTTTGAAGTTTGCACAAAATAGGCCTTATTTAAGCATATGTTCATTTTTGTGACCCATGGGGCAAGGTCAAATTTGTTCTCAGAGGCATAATTTGAAAAAAACTAAGTAGAGAACTATTAGATGTCACTAGCTACCAAATTTGATAGAAATAGGCCCAATGGTTATGGACAAGAAGATTTTTATAGTTTGCACAATATGGGCCCAATATAAGCACATGTTCAATTTTGTGACCCCATGGGGAAGGGTCAAATTTGATCCCAGGGGCTTAATTTGAACAAACTTGGTAGAGGACTATAAGATGTCATTACATACCAAATTTGGTAGCCCTATGCCATACGGTTATGGACTAGAAGATTTTTAAAGTTTGCACAAAATAGGACTTACTAGTATATAAGCAAATTTTCGATTTTTAGACCCCCCAGGGCGGGGTCAAATTTGACCCCGGGGGCATAATTTGAACAAACTTGGTAGAGGACTATTAGATGTCACTACATACCAAATTTGGTAGCCCTAGGCCCAATGGTTATGGACAAGAAGATTTTTTAAGTTTTCACAAAATAAGCCTTATATAAGCAAATTTTCAATTTTTTTAACCCCCGGGGTGGGGTCAAATTTGACCCCAGGGGCTTAATGTGAACAAACTTGGTAGAGGACAATAAGATGTCACTACATACCAAATTTGGTAGCCCTTGACCAAATGGTTATGGTGAAGAAGATTTTTAAAGTTTTCACAAAATAGGCCTTTCCTAAGTAAATGTTCAATTTTTTGACCCCCCGGGGCAGGGTCAAATGTGACCCCAGGTGCATAATTTGAACAAACTTGGTAGAAGACTATAAGATGTCACTACATAGCAAATTTGGTAGCCCTAAGCCCAATGGTTATGGACAAGAAGATTTTTAAAGTTTGCACAAAATAGGCCTTATAAAAGCAAATTTTCAATTTTTTAACCCCCCGGGGCAGGTTCAAATTTGACCCCGGGGGCATAGTTTGAACAAACTTGGTAGAAAACTATAAGATGTCACTACATAGCAAAATGGTAGCTCTAGGCCCAATGGTTATGGACAAGAAGATTTTTAAAGTTTGCACAAAATAGGCCTTATATAGCAAATTTTCAATTTTGTGACCCCCGGGGCAGGGTCAAATTTGACCCCAGGCGCATAATTTGAAAAAACTTGGTAGATGACGATAAGATGTCACTACATACCAAATTTGGTAGCCCTACGCCATACGGATATGGACAAGAAGATTTTTAAAGTTTGCACAAAATAGGCCTTATAAAAGCAAATTTTCAATTTTTTAACCCCCCGCACCGGGGCAGGTTCAAATTTGACCTCGGGGGCATAGTTTGAACAAACTTGGAAGAAAACTATAAGATGTCACTACATAGCAAAATGGTAGCCCTAGGCCCAATGGTTATGGACAAGAAGATTTTTAAAGTTTGCACAAAATAGGTCTTATATAAGCAAATTTTCAATTTTTTGACCCCCCGGGGCATGTTCAAATTTGACCCCAGGGGCATAATTTGAACAAGCTTAGTAGAGGACTATAAGATGTCACTACATACCAAGTTTGGTAGCCCTAGGCCCAATGGTTCTTGACAAGAAGATTTATAAAGTTTGCACGAAATAGGCCTTATATAAGTAAATTTTCAATTTTTTGACCCCCAGGGGCAAGGCAAATTTGACCCCAGGGGCATAATTTGAACGAGTTTGAAAAAGGTTCACCACAGGAACATTCCTGAGAAATTTCATCAGAATGGGACCAGTAGTTTATTAGAAGAAGATGTCTAAGGAAAAAGTTAACGCACGGACGCACGCACGCACACACGACGGACACAGGACCATGACATAAGCCCCGCTGGCCTTTGGCCAGTGGAGCTAATAACCAACAATAAAGTGTGTTAGTTCTTAAGACAATTTAATTTCCAACTTTAAGGTGGGCGTACTGACGGATTGAATTATGTAGTTTTATCACAGAATTACTCCCAATATGGATTTTATCGTACCCAACATGACACAAAACACTTTGATTTAAGGCTGAGAGACACCTCTTAATCGAACAATAAATTTTAAATAGATATATATTGATTATATCCAAAATAAATTAATCAAAACACATCCCAATAAATCAGATTAGTATGTTATTGTATTTTGAATCATATATTGAAATTACATTTATTATGGCGGTTAATTACGCGTGTAAAACATATATCTACACTGATAACTGAAAATTTGAATCTTTTCGTATGAAGAAATAACGATTTTTACATAAATTTACTTTAAATAAAATAAGAATCTCCATGTTTCCAAATATTCTTGCTAGTAACGAAACCCAACTGTATCACTTTGTCCTATTTTTGCAAGAATCGGGAAAGACGGACGTTTTAAATGACTCCCGGAACGATGTGTATATTTGTTTTCTTTAACATCACAAACCTAATTTTTAACAAAAAAAACAAATTCGACATCAACACTAACAAGGTAACTCTGGATTTCGGATCAAATAGTGCTGTACCAAGGTGCAGGATCATGTGACTTTATGGGGTTTACAAATCGATGTTAATGGATGTTGACACACCGGTACGTGGTGCTTTGTTCAAATAACTTTTTAAAACTATTTTTCATAAGCATTTAAACCTGTGCATTAATTGCAGTTTGTATACGGCTAATGGTTATGTGAAAACCATCATAATTACTTTATTTACTTAGCCTGTGTTCTTGGCAAACATTCGATGTAATCAGCCATTCATATACACGGTAATGCTGCACGCAACGTGAAATGTTGGCATCAAATTCATACATTTTCAATAATAAATTCTTAAATCTTAAAGGGACCTTGCCACGTTTTGGTAATTTGACACAATTAAAAACAATCCGATCCGCAACTTCTCGTTGTAGTTATGATATTGGTGAGTAAACAGTAATTATGCACATTTACCATGTTTTAAAATATCCATAATATGCAAGTTATCGTTATGTTTTGTGAAACTACGAGGGTTGCTTATATAAAGTATAAAATACAATACTCTTTGTATGATCACAAATTGCCGAGTAGTCTGATAGTTGGACTTTTACTCCATGGGTCAGTGGTTCGATTCCAGCTGAGGGAAATTGTTTTCTTTTATTTCATTCTTGTTTTTTTTACTGAAGCTTTTAAGATCCAATGTTTACATTAATGAATTAAACATTAAACACCAAATTTCGATACATATCAAAATCTGTGAAAACCACATTAAAATAACGGCACAAACTGCAATAAAGACTGCAAGAACAGTTGTAAAAACATGTATCTCTAAAAGTATCATTATGCAAGCGCAATGGTGTCTATGATCAAAAGTTTCAAAATCACGGTGTGTATTTCCAAAAAAATAATGGTCAAACCAAGAAATGAGTAATTGATCCAGTTCAGGAAAATGCATTTGACATCATTTACGTGATACGGGATATTATTATTGATTCCACTTTATGTATACCGATCATAGCACGTTATTATGCATGCATAGAATAGCTTTATGAACTTTTGATGTTAATAGCATAACAAAACTAAACACTCTGATATAAATTTCAATTATATTTTTATTGATTTTTCATTTTTGAGATATAAAAAAACTTGATCGAAAACCTACTATGTTGTTTTGTTGTATATATTACCTTGCAAGTGTATGCCGCTTCCAGAAAGTACCAAAGCTTTCAGATTTAGGCACGATGACAGGTCAAATTCAACCTGCGATGTTGGCTCGCTATGTGTAGATGAACTATGTATGGCATGATCCGTTTCGTCGTCTACATGTATTTCCAAAGCCAGAGCATTGGACTTGTTTTCTCTCCATATGTTGTTCATGACCATTAAGTTGTCCCCATCGCTATAAAAGTGACTGTGTCTGAGGAGAATGCCAGTTTGGTCATTTGAAACAGCCTCTGTGTATCCTGCCTCTATGATGCTTTGAAACGTATCGAATCCATATGGAAATATGTCATGAAGTCGAATCATTTTAATATTATTATGTTCATTCATAATGCAAGATAGCTTATTGGCAGCCGATATGTTCAGTCCACATAGGAATATGAACACCTGGGATATGTCGAGATATGCATCCGAATGACGTCCCAGATATCCGGAAATGACGTCATCAACCAAATGTGCATTGTGGGCAATATGATAAGCAGCCAGGAATTCCTGAATGCTTTTGTGGATAAATGAGATGGACGAATTTAAAGCTCTTTTGGTTTTCCGTTTTGATATCAGTCCCGCTTTGAGAGCAAACTCTTGTTCAGATGGTGTAAGATAGTTTGACAATTCCTGATCGTTGAATACAATAGACTTTTCCTTTTCAGGAGAAAACAAAAGATGAAAAGCAGCTTTTGAAATGACATCTACGTTTGAAATGATAGGCCGAAGGTAACTTGTTCTTGAAAAACACTTCACATGAGGAGGGTTTAAATCGTTAAAAAAGCCAGTTGTATCGTTCGCCTTCTTACACAGGCTTTCAAGAAAAGTAGTATACAATGCACACAATGAAGATCCGTTCAAATGTTCCTCCTCCTCCATAGTGTCCACCCACGTGCAAATAACAAGTGTGTACAACATCGGTGAATTTGATAACCAGGTCAGCCGACGCTCCTCTATGAAGCTCTCAATTTCCCACGCGGTTGTCATTAGATCCTTGCTCTTGTCAAGTATGCACCGCAGTACTCTTTCACTAAACGTATATAAATCGCTAATACCCTCGATCTCTACGAGGATGTCGATCCGTGAATTCTTGATACGCTCATCAGCAAGTTTCCATGGTCGAGAAGTTGTAAGAACCGCGCACTTGTCCTTTGGAAATCCCGCCATAGAAGGTTCAGCAAGGTTACTACCGTCAGGAGCCACCCATTCATCTAGACCATCACGTATTACAAGGCATATTTCCGTCTCTATTATTCTGAGTAAAAGAGTGTACATGACATCACGTTTTTCATCAGAATACATTGTGTCGATGATTTGTTGCTTTATTATATGCGTTACTTCGGTCTGACCTCTTGATTCTCCCAACGAGAGGAAAAAAATGAACTGGAAATTTTGAATGATTAACACGTCATCAAACGATGCATTTTTGTTGGGAGCTGCCGTTGAAGGCCGATTTTCGTCGCACCAATCATGAACTAACTTGGCTGCAAACGTTGACTTGCCGCTGCCGGGCTCGCCTTGTACGTATACACGTCGATTTGACTTTGTGTCGTCTGTGTAAAAGAGTTCCTTGTATGTCAGTACTATGTCCTTTTTAACACGTTTCCCATCACTTGCTATATCAAAACGGTGCATTTTCGGCGTTGCATATATATCGGTTATACGTTTATCAAGACTCTGATCCAATACTGAAAGAGGCACATTGCTCGAAGTGTCATTGTAATGTTCCACTAAACGACGGCGAAAATCTGAAATGATAATGAAACAATGCCTTACATCAATATAAAAAAGTACGCTATTTAAATTTATTGCAAAACACGAAAGTGAAACTCGCAAACAAAGTCGCTCGCTACAGTCAAAGCATTTAACAACTGGTTAGATAATTAACATAAAGGACGCTACTGTAAATTAGCACGTATCTATATCAAAATAACAATAATGTTACCCATAAACAAATACTGGTGCGATCTACGTACACAAGACTTGATATTTACGATTTGGTTGCTGACACTGATTTTAAAAGAAAGTGTAATGAATACACATGGTCCATGCTCTATTTTGCTGTTAATACTGTTAATGATGCATCCACTGAAGTGATATACATACAATATGTAACTATAAAGCTTTGTTATACGGTATACATGAAGATACTTAAAGGGGTCTTTTCACAGATTTTGATATGAATTGAAGTTTGTCATTAAAATGCTTTATTTGGATAAATGAAAACATTGGATCTAAAATGCTCCAGTAAAACCAAGAATAAAATTAAAAACAGAACAAAGTAACCCTCAACTGGGCTTGAACCACTGACCGCTGAAGTAAAAGTCTATCGCTTTTACCACTCGGCCTTCCGTGTTCATACAATGAGTGATGTATATAATACCTTATATAAGCAGTCCTCGTTGTATCACAAAATATAACGACAACAACAGCACTCTCCAAATTATTAAATAGTTTCGCGTTGCAACGCTTTATAATTTTCCGGTGTTTACATCGTAAGAAGATACATATAATTGATATTTTAGAGAATGGTAAATGTTCAGTATTACTGTTTTCCCACAAATATTACTGCAATGACAATTTGCGAATTTGAAACATATGTTATTTTGTCAATTTACCAAAACGTGAAAATGCCCCTTTAACTAATTAAACAAATACAGAAATCAATGTACATCCGTGTTCATGTTATTTAATTTAGCCGTGTCCATTAAGTAGACTACTAAACGAATAACAATACCATTTTAGATATTTTTTTAACTGTTTGTTTCCCACATTAGTCTTATGCTATGCTGTAAAGTTTGTAGTAAAATAGTGCTTATATCCATCTTCATCGATTATTAACTGTTTTAGCTTAAATTTGGAACAGCAATTCTGTTTCCTCTTTACTGCTTCACAACATAAGTTTGTCAAATGTTGCGTAATTAATTACTAGTTTGTTTGGAGATGTACTTGTTCAACATGGTATCTATAACTTGCTTATTATAAAAAAAGATGGAAATGTTTTAAGCAATTGATTATATACAAGCAAATTCGTTGAATTGATATCCTCCGCAAATAAATTGTGTTTATTATTCTTGTGCAAAGCAATTTTTCCCATGGATTTCTACACACACATGAAGCTTCGTGTTGACATGTTGTATCGTATCTGAGATATAGCCCTGAAAACTGCCATCACACAAAAACAACAAATGGCATTAACTCTTATTTAAGAAAGTGAAGGGTTATGTTTTTTTTAAGCATGGCACTTCTCCTTATTAATATCAATACACCTATGAAGTTTCATGTTGAATTCCTGCATGATATCTGAGATATAGCCCTGAAAATGTACAAAAGGGCAATTACTCTTAATAAAGAAATGTATGGTTATGGTTGTTGTACAGGACATTTCGCCGCATTGATATCTATACACCTATGAAGTTTCATGTTCACATCTTATATAGTTTCTGAGATATAGACCTAAATACAGACGGACGGACTGACAGACGGACGGACAGGGCCAATTCTTTATCCCTCCGCCTGTGGCGGGGGATAATTAAGAACATCTTTCAGAACGAGTGTTTATTGATAACAGTTTACAAAGAGAGTTTAATATCACATATATCTAAAATATGGCCATTGCGTCATATAAAATATATGTGCGAATCAATTAAAGAGACGCATTTAAGATGAACTAGCTTGTATGAGGCTATGATTCTTTTGCTTTTGTATGAGCATTACAATACATACACACGACGAATGGTGATTTATTGCTTTACATCTGCTGAGACGAGTTAAAGGGAACACGAAATTGCGGGACTTTATTCTGTACACTTGTTATGATATATCCAATAACTGTGATTATTTTTTTATTTATAATATGCTTCTAAAGCAACATAGGATGTTTTAAAGTGCTGCCAGTAGTAGACAGGCATACATGTGAATTGGAATTTAATATGTATAAGCCTGCTAAGTAATAGATCAGATATAAAAGAATTGGTCAGTAACCTGAAAGATACTGGGAAGTTGCCATTGAGTATATGGTATAGTACAACATATATAGTTATGTCGCACGCACCCCTTAATCTTATAATCGTATGTACTAAACTGTACTGTTTTAAATGAAAATAAGCGTTATGGGCTTTGAAAAATGCCTAAAATGAAGACTCCAAAACATATTTTTAGTTTTATATGGATATGATTTGTAAAGATCCAGTTCCAATGGACTACCCATTGTTGTTGCAAGAATAGGTACTTGCACGCATAAACATAACTCTAAAATTCGAAGTATTAGAAGCGGCATCGCTGTGCTAAATGAGCCGTCAGAGTTTTCAGCTTTGGTATGTTTAACATGCGTTTTAAATGTCTACAACATATGTGAAGTAGTTACAGGGATGCCCAATGTTTGAACGCAGACGTAAGTTTTAACCCCCCCCCCCCCATCGGGTAGAGATAGTACTTTTTCGCTTTGCAGCAGCTCCCAAGAGAGGGCTGGTACACCTGGTTCTCACCTGACACTCAAATCTCACTTCTGATTCCGAGACCTTGACACAACCACACCATGGTTACCGCTTCTGCTGACCAACAAACAAAAAGGGTCGACTGGCACATTTTCTATGAACAGATGCAATTTCTTCGACAGAAAATTTGCGCCGCCAAGATTTATTCAAGCCTTTTGAAAGAAAATGAAGAAACCAAAATACAGAATACAAAGCGGGCTCGGTCGGTGATTGGAATAACCATGATCGCGCACTCCACTGTGTGTCCCCAAGGTGGATGCGACGAGTAAGATAATAAAGTTTACCAAGCGATCAAGATGGCAGCAAAGGGACCAATCATACACACGTGAAACGTAAGAACACTCCTTGCATGCGGAAAAACCCACATACTGAAGCATGAGCTGAATCACTACCGCTTGCAAATGTTCTAACTAGCCTAGGCCAGGTGGCAAGGCTTCGGAAAAACATCAATGGACGAACGACACAAGTTACGGATCATGGGAGAGAATTCCAAACATCGGGTTGATTACATCGTTAGGAAGGAGGTACCAAACAGCATCATCAGTTGCATCCCATTCTCCAGGAGACTCATCTCCATTTGTATCTCAGCTAGACCTCCCAACATCAGCATCATCAAGGTTTACGTACCGATATCAGACTACGACACCGAGGAGAATACATATACTATCTGCATGGATGTTGCACACTAAACTTAACCCTAGCATTTGACCAACGCCTGCAGACCAGTAAACAGTACAGATTAAAAGCATTAACAATATGTCCATCTACAATTGCCGGAAAAAAAGTCATTTTTCGTTAAATAAAACCCTCTAGTGTTATACTGCGGACTATATACAAAAATATACAATGTTGTGTCATTAAAATTACATAACAAGAGCACCGCCTTGCGGGTGCAGACCGCTCATCTATTTTCTTTTTAAAGGTGAAGGAACTCTCAATTTCAATCACAAAGGAGGGAGGGGTGGATTGAAGAGGGGTTTAAGTGTGGGGGTGTGGACATTTATTACATTATCTTCCAAAAATGTGAAAAAAAAGCAAAAAAAAAATGCAAAAAAAAATTCGGGGGGGGGGGTGGGGGGGTGGATTGTTGGGTGCGATGGTTGGACGGTATTTCAAAAATAAAATAACAAAAATTAATATTTGTGGGTTTTTTAACCGTTTAAAAAAAATGGGGGGGGGGGGGGGTGGGGTAAGGGGGGGTGTAGTGTGAGGGTGTGGTGGTCATTTGTGAGATGATCTTAAAAAAAAAAATATATATATTTAGGGGGGAGGGGGGGAGGATTCGGGAGAGGAGGGGTAGGGAGGGCACGGGGATTGGTTTGGGTGGAGTCTATTGTGGTATGTCAGGTAAGAGAAGTTTTGTCAAAGTATCAATCAAATCTAATCATAAATAAAGAAGTTATGGCAATTTTAGCAAAATTTAATAATTTGACCTTGAGAGTCAAGGTCATTCAAAGGTCAAGGTAAAACTCAACTTGCCAGGTACAGTAACCTCATGATAGCATGAACGTATTTGAAGTTTGAAAGAAATAGCCTTGATACTTCAGAAGAAAAGTGGATCGAAACACAAAATTTAACCATATATTCAAAGTTACTAAGTCAAAAAAGGGCCATAATTCCTTAAAAATGACAATCGAGTTATGCAACTTGTCCTTTTACAGTACCCTTATGATAGTTTGCAAGTGGTCCAAGTATGAAAGCAATATCTATGATACTTTAGGGGTAAAGTGGACCAAAACACAAAACTTAACCAAATTTTCAATTTTTTTAGTATATAGGGCCCATATTTCCGTCCAAATGCCAGTCAGAGTTACATTACTTTGCCTGCACAGTCCCCTTATGATAGTTAATAAGTGTTGCAAGTATGAAAGCAATAGCTTTGATACTGTAGGAATAAAGTGGACCTAAACAGAAAACTTAACCAAATTTTCAATTTATAAGTATAAAAAGGGCACATAATTCTGTCAAAATGCCAGTCAGAGTTACATAACTTTGCCTGCACAGTCCCCTTATGATAGTTAGTAAGTGTTGCAAGTATGAAAGCAATAGCTTTGATACTTAAGGAATAAAATGGACCTAAACACAAAACTTAACCAAAATTTTCAATTTTCTAAGTATAAAAAGGGCACATAATTCTGTCAAAATGCACGCCAGAGTTATCTAACTTTGCCTGCCCAGTCCCCTCATGATAGTAAGTAAGTGTACCAAGTTTGAATGCAATAGCATTGATACTTTCTGAAAAAAGTGGACCTAAAAGCAAAACTTAACTGGACGCCGACGCCAACGCCGACGCCAAGGTGATGACAATAGATGAGCTAAAAAACCAAAGCTCCTACGGAAAGGTTTCATTTAGTAATATGTAATTGTTATATGTAAACATTTCCTATAGCTTATATATTAATGATCATTTTTAATCAATTGATACATAATATGCTAACTTAAAATGGTTATTATTCTAATTATTGCAGGACATGTTGTGTGCCTTTTAAGTGACCTAGTATTAGACATATTTAAAGTTCAAAGAGAATAAAATGCATACACACTTTTTACAAACAAAACACCTAAACCTGATCATAACGCTGACGAACAGGTCAGAAGTGTAGCTCAATCAACTCCTGTACAAATAATTGTGTAGCTAAACACGTCTTTTTATGCACAAAATATATGGATTTTTGGCCAAATTTAAATCCTAATTGGCTAATTGGGTTCACTTTGTTTTTGAAATGATAATTTGTAAATGGATTACCTATATTGAGACGAACTGGTGTGCAAAACAAAACCTGTTTACGAACCTGCTACGTCTCGTTCGTAGTCTGCTTGTGCAGTTTTGTTTGCTGCCTGTTGCATGCGCTCAATGCCATGCTGTACACTGCTTTCAATTCTCTGTGCCCCAGATTGTGTCTTTCTTTCAAGGCGATGTTCCCCATATTTCGTCTTGCTATGAAGGCGTTGTTCCCCAACTGTTGTCTTCTTTTTAAGGCGTATCAGCCCCAACTGATTAGTAGCATCCAATTTCTGCAGATGTTTTGACAAGGTCCTTTCCGCAATCTTAGAAAAACGTTTGCCGGTCTTTTTTGCTTCTTCAAGCGTTTGATTGACCTCTTTCAACAGCTTGCCCAGTTCTTCAAAGGACATACGATCATTCTGCAACTGCATGCAAATCCAAACAAATATTATGTTGTTTTTGTCCAAAACAAATATTAACAAGGGCTGTTTGTAAAACATGCATGCCCCCCATATGGGCTGTCCGTTATAGTGGCAGCGATTGTGTGAATACGTTTTTTGTCACTGTGACCTTGACCTTTGACCTAGTGACCTGAAAATCAATAGGGGTCATCTGCGAGTCACGATCAATGGACCTATGAAGTGTCATGATCCTAGGCAAAAGCGTTCTAGAGTTATCATCCGAAAATCATTTTACTATTTCGGGTCACCGTGACCTTGACCTTTGACCTTGTGACTTCAAAATCAATAGGGGTCATCTGCGAGTCATGATCAATCTACCTGTGAAGTTTATTGATCCTAAGCATATGCGTTCTTGAGTTATCATCCGAAAACCATTTTACTATTTCGGGTCACCGTGACCTTGACATTTGACCTAGTGTCCTCAAAATCAATAGGGGTCATCTGCGAGCCATGATCAATCTACCCATGAAGTTTCATGATCCTAGGCGTATGCATTCTTGAGTTATCATCCGGAAACCATTTTACTATTTCGGCTCACCGTGACCTTTGACCTAGTGACCTCAAAATCAATAGAGGTCATCTGCGAGTCATGATCAATGTACCTATGAAGTTTCATGATCCTAGGCCCAAGCGTTCTTGGGTTATCGTCTGACAACCACCTGGTGGACTTACCGACAGACCGACCGACCGACAGACCGATTGACATGAGCAAAGCAATAATTATACCCCCTCTTCTTCGAAGGGGGGCATAAATATGTCAAATCATGTTGAAAATAATACGGTTTGATGGATATGTGTTTATGTTCTTGAGAGATCGTAGTATCATTTCATGAATGGTAACATTGATTTTTCACGAGTTGCAGAGCCATTGGTGAAGTCATATCTTTTATATGACTTGTACTTTTATAAAACAAAATCTTATATTGAAACATATTGAAACATAACATTATTTTAACTAATATAACTGATTAGTCCATGCCAATAAGTTTCGTGAACTGTGACCTTATAAATGCGAATTAGTATGATTTTATAGAAATGACGTTTAGTGAAAAAACTGTATAATTGTGCTTCAATTTCTTCATCCTCGTCAATTGTCCCTCAATTACTACATACTCGTCAATTTATTACATTATTATTTTTCAACTTTATATTACGTTTTCTATTTTACATGTTTATATCAATTATACGATTTACAATTAATATTAATACATTCATAGCTGAATAATGATCATGTTAGTTGGCTCTTCGACTCAGTTTCTTTACCACAAAACTTTATACACCATTTTTTTTACAGCAAACCAACATTTTGTTTTTGAAACTTTGTGCGTGTGCATAATCCAAAACATTTATATATTGTACAAGATAAGTATTGATGCAAAGCATCAAATGGCGTCAGGAATTTCAGTGTAAAAGGCACTCAATGAAGTTACATGGAACGATTTTTTTCTACTGTAAATATTAATATATTGGCCGATTATTTTAAACAATATAGAAAAAGATACTGGTATAACCATTATCTCTGATTTTGTGTTATAACCCAAAATAAACATAATCTATAAAGTTGTGTTATAAACTCCAAATAACCATTATCTATGATTGTGTGCTGTAACCCCCAAATATTTCATAGTTCATTTTATTTACATTGGTTTCCTTTTTTATTGGCATCCGAGTGCAGTTTTCATTAATGGAACAGAACTGTGTAGGTCTTAAAAAATCTGCTTCTTCTTGTATGCGTAATTAATAAATTTCATATTTTTCTCAACTTCAAGGGGAGATGATTCTGAACTTATTCTTACGTTGCTCATTTACGATAGGGGTTGAGTACTCATTGATATGAAAACACTGTAAACGTTTTAATGTTTTTACAACCCCCCCCCCCCCCCCACCCTCTCACACACATATTTCATGGGCATAATAAAAACAAACAAAAGATGTGTTTGTCAGAAACACAATGCCCCCTAATGTGCCGCTGTTTTATTATTTTTTACCTTTGACCTTGAACGATTACCTTGACCTTGACATTTCAACAATCAAAATGTGCAGCACCATGAGATACACATGCATGTGATATCAAGTTGCTATCTTCAATATTTCTAAAGTTATTGCAAAACTTGAAAGTAAGGTTGTTGTTTTTTACCTTTGACCTGAAGGATGACCTTGACCTTTTACCACTCAAAATGTGCAGCTCCATGAGATACACATGCATGCAAAATATCAAGTTGCTTTCTTCAATATTTCAAACGTTATTGCAAAACTTTTATGTAAGGTTAAAGTTTTGGGTTTTTTTACCTTTGACCTTGAAGGATGACCTTGACCTTGAACTTTCACCACTCAAAATGAGCAGCTCTATGAGATACACATGCATGCCAAATATCAGGTTGCTTTGTTCAATATTTAAAAAGTTATTGCAAAACTTTAATGTGAGATTCAGGGTTCGACACTAAGGCACGTCCGACAGACATTGTCTAGTAAGATCGGTGGTCGGGCTAGTAAAACTGTGGGCTAGCTTGTCCGACTGGTCGTACATACAAAATCTATACTGATTCATATAACTATAACTAACCGAAAACCTTTTTCTCTTAATGTGTAAAATAACTATTGTATCCATTATTTACATCAGAACAAAACTAGCGTATATAAATTAAACGCGGAGCATTCACATGGTTCATCGCTATTTTTAGACGCGAAGGAGAGCTTCCCGCAGAAATAGCTTGTTTCCATTGGTAAAGTTGTCATGAATATTAACCCTTTGCATGCTGGGAAATTTGTAGTCTGCTAAAATGTTGTCTGCTGAATTTCTAAAATTAGCATTTTCTTCATTTTTTTTCAAAGAATACTATCAGAATAGCAAACAGTTTGAGAACGTGGCGTCTCATCTGGATCCAAACTGTTTTCAAAGACCTTCAAAATTCGGTTCCAGCACTGAAATAGTTAATGATTTTCTGCAGTGTCGTAGAACTTTACATCATGTTTTTACGACTTCTATCGAAAATCGGTATCGTCAATGTAAACATCTTGGCATAGAAGACGAGAGAATGTAATTTGAAGAGTGACTTTGTTCAAGATTGGATTTTCGTCTGACAAATAAGTTAATAAAGAAAAATCCGACGGTAAAACTGGCACAGATTATGATGGAAAAGGGCATTGGAGCTGTGGTAGCATGGAGCACAGCGGTCAAGGAGGCCAGAATTTGATAACGTTTAATAAATGTCACCTGCTGTACAGACATCATTTGTAAAACTGGTGATAAACAGTGAAATTACAACAAACAGTTTATGTTGTTAAATAGTTTTATTTTATTTTTTACTCTGTGCATCAAAATAACTTTCTTGTGTTCACTAATTATTTTCTGATAAAACCTGATTAAACAGTTACACGACACAATTCTGTTTATTTGCTATGTCATTTATGGTCTAGTAGACATCAGATTAGGGCTAGTTAATTGTAAGAGGAGCTGGTCCGATGGTCCGGCTGTAAAAAAGTTAATGTCGAACCCTGAGATTAAATTTTTGATGACAGAATGACATAATGACGGACAGACAAGCCAAAAACAATATACCCTCGATCGTTCGATCAGGGGGCATAAAAATGGTTACAATAAAATAGCATATTTATTTAAACTAAAATGTCTACATCAAAACAAAAAGTTAACATAGAACATAAATAAAATAATTTGATTCTACTGGGACTCGAACCTTGGGCCTCTCACATGTGAAGCGAGCGTGTAACCACTACACTACGGAACCGCTTGAAAAATCACCTTCTTACTAAGATATTAACAAGTGACTGTAGTGTAAAGGTTATCAATAAAGCAATACACCGTGCAATTGCTGTCGTCTTGTAAAATTGAAGAAAATACGCGTTAACCAAAACTCTAACAGCAATAGTCTGCGCTATTGTTAGAAAAACCACAAGAAAAATATATTTTGATTATGTTTTGTTGTTATACAAAACCAGACAGTTTCACCGGTTTTCATATTTGCCAGTCCCTGTGATCTTTTATTATTGCCCAGTCCCTGTGATCAGTTATTAATTTAAAAAATTAGCTTTGCATTATTTGCAATACATGTTGTAGTTAATGAAATAGGCATAAATGCAGTACTTATTTACACTAATTAACACAAAAAATCACCACTGTGCAATCATAATTATAAAATGTGCAGCGGATACATATAACGAATTTCCTAGATGAGTTTAATAAAATATGGTATGATATGACAACGAGTGTCAGATCTTTTTTATCACATGCTTTTAAGTGAGCAAATTAAATAAATATTTACGCAAATGATAAATCCCGAATGTTGTTTACATTTCTTGTCGTCATTTGAGGTTGCAACGTCATTTCAGCAAAATAACAAAATGCGATTGGTCGATAAACGAAAACTAAGCCAATGAAAACGCTTAAAATGTATATTACACATGTGTATGATAAAATTATATGTAATGGTTATATTACATGGGACACAGGGTATGGCATGTGATAAAATTCCATCCTTTATGATCAAACATCCATTAAAACGATTAAGCTGTGAAAGTTTGAGCGAAATCGGCCACGAAGTTAAAGACAATCAGAGTAGACACATTGTATGCATGTATAATATATAATTGTAAATAGTGGAAACCAAGAAAAAACACAATAATTCTCCAAACTCATGTTGCAGCCAAATTGTGTACGATCATCTCCACATTAAGGTAATTCAGATGTGAATATTATGCGAAATAAACTCAAGAGAAGGAGCTTCGGGGCGGTCTCACGTATGTAGGTACGGACGAAAAAGTGCAATACTTATTGCCTACCCATTTCTGGGAAAACAACGGTATGTTATAAAACATTTATTTTTCCTTATGCGTCGTTGTTAATTGTATTATAGTTTTATAATGTGCACTATTCTTTGCTGGTTGACAGACGTTACAAACCATTCTAAATTTATAAATATATAAACTGGTCCCTTTAACTTACATCACTAAGTCTTTTACATGCTATGATGGCTGAAGGATCCTGTTGTAAGCATGGTGGGTCAGCCAGGAGCGTGGACAGTGTCTTGAAATAGTCCTGCAAGTCAGCATCTGTAACCTTGCAGTCGGATGTGTGTCGCACATCTCGGCCAATCTGTCGAACCTAAGAAAAAACTAATCATGATAAATAAACAAGTATTATATTCGAATTTTAAAGCGAGTATGTAGAATGTTAATGTCCACATTTCTCTCTCACAATTTTATAAGCTTATCAATATGATTTGTGCATGTTAATAAAGTTTATGAAAAATAAAGGACCAGCAATGAAATAAAGTATACTGCAGTATACTGTATACAGCAAAATGAACGCCGATACCGACACGTTTATTATTACAAACCAAAGCGTGTCTACGTGTCGTATGAACAAAGCTGCGTCAGCTAATGGGCATTTCCAAATAGAGAACAATTCTTGTGCACATGAAGGATTTTTTTACGTAAACAATAATTGCAATTTAATTAAACTTTATTTATTTAATGGTACTGCTTTTTCTGAATTGTTGTGTTTGTGTTTGATGTTTTATAAGTTTTGAAAACAAGTACATGTATAAAGATCGTAAATACTCGCTTTGATGTACACATACTTGAAATGACCAGTGTGCGTTAATGCAGTATTTAGAAAGTCATACAATAGAAGTTAATGAAATATGCCACAGCTTTTATGAAATACTCTTTAATTTTCGCAAACACATTCAGACATGAGTAAAACAAATAGAAACACTACTGTTAAAACACTTAACTTGTGCTTTGTATTACCTTTTCTAGAGGACATTGCTTATCAGGCGGTGGAGGTGATAAACATAAGGGGGAGAGGCATGTCTGGAAATGTAGGCAATTCAACATGATGCTTATCACACCATTACAGTCTGATTCCTGGACCGAGGAAATGCTGCTATATCCGTCCGGAGGGAGGTAGCATTTACCTATTTCCCAATAATTTAATGCCCACTTTTCCGCACGAGTGTTTCTCCAGGAAGGTCCGCCATATCTGTGTTGTAACATGATATTATGTTTTACATTATCACATATTGGGCATGGCTGCGGTTTCTGTGATTTGTGAAAAGGACAATAATTCCGTTTCCTCTTGTTACAATATGGGTTTGTCGGACATTGTATGAGGTTTCCAATTGGGCAGTTTCCACAACTTCTACCAACAACGGTGTGTACTTTCTGTAATTCTGCGCAAAGAAAGTTAGTGAGTCCTTCCTTCGTAACATTGAGTCCTATGCACGCTTTGAACCAATTATTGGTCTCCTTGTCGCCGATCAGGTGTGTGTTAGCGGCCATACTGCACTACTAGCATGTACCGGTTACTTGCTTTGTTAATGGACAAGCATAAACACGACATACATTCCTTGATATGTTACATTCCTCTTGTCAACATAGTCTCCGAGTATATGGCCTTTTGAGTGGAATTCATCATCTACAATAAAAACCGTCCATGAACAAAACTCATAAATTTGATTTAGATTACAACTGTTTAACATACATTAGTTTATATACATGCTATTAGTGCATAAGCATAAAGTTTATCTTTTCACTCAGTTATACTGGCTAACTGTATACATATGAGCTCTGCTTCATGAAATCCTGTCATGACAGTACGATGAGATTAGTCGAGATTGGCATTTTTGACGCCACATATAATATTGCCTCTGCATTTGAGACGCTCATTAGACAAAGCTGTTTTGAATCAAGCCGATTTATAAAAAAGCCTTTGTGTTGCTATTTGAAACCAAGGAAAGTACACACTTATCTAAAGGACGTATATTTCGGATTTCGCAGAATTTTTCCAGCAGACTTTGCGTTGAACGATGATTTAAATTAAGTCACTTATCAGTCGCTTGTTGCAAGTCTCGAGGTAGATTTGGTTAAATTTAAAAAAAAGTATTGGTTTAGTAAAAAATCGCTAAATGTCAACGTTCTTTTCCACCAAAAACATGTATAATTTTTTTGTGAGTACAAGTATTTGTTTTATTGTAAACCAAGTTTTAATGCTAGTTTGTAATTATCAGTACTGGCATGTATTTCAAATGTTGAAAGAGTTTAACTTTTAGTTTGCTTTTAAAAAAGTTGAAATTTGGGAACTCAACATGATTTATAACAAGAGCACCGCATAACGGGTGCCACGCTCGGCTGCGAAAGCTTGTCAGATTTTTTTTTTAGAGGACACAGTGACCTTGGCCTTTGACCTAGTGACCCAACAAGAGATGTGTGTGTCAGAAACACAATGCCCCCTACTGCGCTGCATTGAAATAAAATATATATTTATCATTTGGCTGGTATAGAAATCATCTCCCTTTAAAGGTTTTTCTTCCCTTGAATTTTGTCCAATTGAACCGGGGGGGGGGGGGGGGGGGGGGGGGGGGGGGGGAGGAGGGTCTCGCAGTCAATTATGACCATGTCAGACATCAATTGGGAAAATTAGCGCGATAAACCGTGAAATTGGGAAAAATAGCGCGATAAACCATAAAATTGGGAAAAATGAAGCATTATAAATAGGATTATAAGTAACAGAAGTGATATTGTTTTTAAGTGCATGTTAAGGGAGTTTTCTAGAAAAGGAGTCTGGTCAAATTTTTTTTTTTTTAATCAATAAAAGTGGCAAGTTTGGGAATGATTTATGAACAAAAATGACTAAATTCAAGTTATATATTTTGTAAGATGTTAAAAAAATAAAGTTGAGACCTAGATTTAAGAAATCATAAGTTATATGAGACTTCTTTCTAAAAAAAACAAAAAAAAATTTTTTTTTTTTATTTTTTTTGGAAGTTGGGCTTTTTTGGGAAATTTTGGTCAGAATTTTGGGAAAAAACGTGTATTTTTGCGATTGGGAAGCAGCCGAAATTCGGCTGTAAATTTGAGCAAAAAAAATCACTGGAGTTGATTTTTCATTTTCATAAAATAAAAAAGTCGATCATGTATCTATGAACATAAGTCCACAGGTCAGGGTTCCCGCTGTCGATCGCCATTGGCGCCAATTGCGACAAAATAAAAAATCTGGCGACAAAATTTCGTAAATGGCGATTTTAAAATTATCGGCATTTTTCTGCGTTCATATTTTCTTAAAATGACAAAAGACGCTGTGTTTACCAGCCGCTTTACGGCAGTCGTAATACTATAGATTTCCTTAACTGGTTCCCCGTTGAATATAACCGTTGACTATAATATACAACAGGTACAGGCTAATGTATCGGCGATTTGAATTGGATAACGCGAAGACCAATCGGAACGTTGTTTATTACTGTCGGGAATTCATGACGTTAACGTTTATCCGCTAACATGCACGCGACGTCATGTATACTATCGACGTCACTTTTCATGTTGTATATTAAACAACTTCGTATGAACGTCTAATAAAATGTCGAAACTAACGCAACTGTTTTCGTATTTCGCAGTTTTTTAAAACCATACGATCATCATACGCAATAATAACGAGCTTTTGTTCTTACCTGTCAGCTGTCAAAAAGTTCGGGAAATGTTTTGTTTCCGGTTTGGAAATGGTACACGGATTACTTCCCCTGAACCTCGTATAATCTCGCGATATGTTAACCGGTCCAAATTTGGACCGGTAAAATTAGCCTGTACCGATCCCTATATAGAGAGTAACGATAGATAAGGGGAGGTAACCAATCTATAGATTTCCATGGTGTAATCGATACAGCTGTAATCAATGGAGCGTGGTGCTGACTGCCGACTACCGCAAAGTGGAATGTTATGGTGATAATTGCGATTATCTGGGGTGTTGTTGCAAGTTATCTTAATTGGTCGGCAGTTTTATTGCTTCAGAGATAAGGCAATATTGAAATATACCGATTTTGCGCTTAAATGTGAAGTGTTTGTCACAGTGTTCGAAGCAGATTCAAGACCGTTAAATTGATAACAATGACAATCAAAAAGGTAAGTATCGATTGTTTTTAGAAAAATCTGTGTAATTATAGAAAATAGTAAAACATTTTACATCTATTGGTTCTATTTAAACGGTGACATATTGCTGTTTCACTCGTCAAAATGGCAAGTTCAGAGTGTAAAACGACTTTTAGAAAGTGAACATTAGATGCTGCTTATTTTGAGACTCATTCAAAATGCAAACGTTCCCACCGCTATTATTCACCAGCTAACAAACAAAAACCAAACAAAGACAGTTGTTTATCAGAATTTCATTTCCTTCAATATGATTTCCAACACACAATCTATGCTGTGTGAACTCTTTATATCCTCAACACTTATCAATTCATTCACTACCGGATGTACCTTAAAAAAAAAAGGTTAACATAGTTCAGCACATGGAAATCAATTTGACATTTGATATACACAAATGCTTATTTTATTTGACTGTTGTGTTAAGGGCTCTATGTAGTAGATCATATGCTAGCACACATTTATATTATTAATATACTTCACATTCATTGATTATTATTAGTATTATATTAATATTATATTTCCCTTTTTGTATTTTCAGAATACCATAAAGCTTCTGAAGCACCAAAACTGTGGCAACATATTCAGGCTGCTAAGAAGGTGTCAATCAACAAGAGTTACAACTGATTGAATGTGCCTTTATTGAATTAACAATGTTAAATGTGTTGTTATTATTAATACTACTGTTATTAAATCAATTCCTTTAACATACTGTAAATGCTCAGTTTTTGTTTGTATTATAATAACATGATCTTCATTGCCCAAATGTAGCCCCAGTGTGGCGACAACTTTTTAAATTTGGCGAAAGTTAAAGTGGCGACAACTTTTGAAAGCCCAGAGGGAACCCTGCAGGTATGTAATGAACATCAGAGAAATTATAATTATATCATTTAAAAAGACCTTTGACAAATCAATCATTTGGGTTATACATAATCTAAATAATAAATCTGTACAGTAACTGTGAAAAGAACTTCAATTCTTGGTAAGCAAATATATAATATGGGATTTATAATTATATACTAAATTACTTCCCTTTAAAATAATTGTCTGTAACAAATCTCTATTTTTAGTAGCAAATAATTAAAAGCCACTACCGTGACTGTAGATTCACCACTCAAAATGTGCAGCTTCATGAGGTACACTTCAATATTGAATAATTATCTCCCTTTAAAGCTTATTACTTCCCTTAAATTTGTATTTTTTACCGTAGACTGTAAAGGATGACATTGACCTTGACCTTTTACCACAATGTGTTTGTCAGAAACACAATGCCGCCTATTGCGCCGCTTTGATTTATTTAACAAAAATATATACGTGGGCAGGTCAGATAACAGGGTTTTTTCTCCACTTTTTGGGAAGATAGCCCATGGCTTTGGAATTGGGAATTTTATCGGCATTTTCATGAAATTGGGAAAATAAATACGTTAGCCTTTTTTTTCCACATGAAAAGTCCACTGATTAGGGAAATACTAAATTTGATATAACTCTTTATAATCATTCAAATTAAAAGAACAAAATCATATAATACTTTGTTAGATGTAATTGAATTGAAATTGAGATAAAATACGCATTACTGTAGACTTCTTTAAAAAAAAAAAAAAAAATTTTTTTTTTTTTTTTTTGGTTATTGGGAATTTTTTGCCACATTTTGGGAAAAAAGTATACTTTTTGGGATTGGGAACATAGCCGAATTTCGGCTATAAAATCGGGCCAAAAAAAACCCTGGATAACTATGTCCATTTAAAGCTTATTACTTCCCTCACTTTGTTTTTTCGACCCTAGACCTTGAAGGATGATGTTCACCTTGAAATTGTACCACTCAAAATGTGCAGCTCCATGAGATACAGATGCATGCCAAATATCAAGTTGCTACCTTCAATATTTAAAAAGTTATGGCCAATGTTATGGTTTTAGCATAACGCCTACGGCGGACGATGAGCTGGCTACGACAATAGCACGGGTTTTCTCCAGAAAACAGCCTCGTTAAAAATTAGTTTGGCCCAGTTTGGGAATAAGCAAGAGGCCAGGAAATAAAATTTGTTAGGACACGATTATTTGGAAAACAGACGACAATATACTTTAAACCTTAATTCTTAACTTCGATATGAATTTGAACCTGAAATCCAAATGTGATTCAAAATTATATTATAAAGCAAACTACAGCCCACTTAAATATCGTTAAGTGTTAATGTTCACAAACCGTCATTTGGTGGCATTCTTAACCTTGCTTAGACAGGTTTAAACTTAATGTATCAAGTTTTAACGATTTCATCCTGCTTGTTCGATGCTTATTTTATATAAATTGATACCACCTATCATTATATTTCACAAAATAACAAATTGTGTTCAATACAATAATAATGTGAAGAAGCAGATGAATAATTCTTTGAAAGATTTAGCAATAGAATTACATGTATTAATGTGAATGTGCTTGTGGCATTCAAAAATAATATGCAATTGATTAAAGCTTCATTTACATAATTACAACTGTACACAAATGCTAATTGCAGATGTGCATGTTGATACAAATAAGCTGTCGAAATGTTCATTATATGGGACACTGTTGTAAGCCCGTTTAATATACCTGTGTTGTAATTAAAGATAGTGAACATATCCACATTGTGCCATTGTTTACAAATAAGGCAATAACGTTCGTTCCGAGGAATATAGTTTTGGGATGTTTTCTCAAAGGATGGACAGAAGTTCTTAATTTGTATAATGTAAATATGGAAGCTAGTAATTGGCTAAGTAGTCCAATAGTTAAACAATCTTATTTATGTATATAGAACAAAACTGTTATTCCATTGTCCATATGTCATTTAATGTATAACTTTCAACTTCAGCGAACTATGTAGTCCACTTCTTGTACTAAGTTAGGCCCATAAACATACACAGTTTAAAGCATTATAAGCTACCTGTATTGAAGGAATACAAAAGGTGTGTATTGCGCTAATATAAATCGATGGGTGCTGGAGGTTTCGGTAAATGACAAGTTCGGTAAATTGATTTATAGAGTAAAAGCCGTGGAGGTTTCGGTAAATTGATTTTATAGAGGAGGTATACCTACGAGGTGTTAATGACACCTATTATCGGCTTACAATAACATTAGGGGCATTTATTTGCAAACTGTGGATTAATTTTGAGTAGAGTAATTAATGCTATGCCTAAGGTAAAGAATTAAGGGAAATGAAAATGCAACCTCTGAAAAACGAATTCTGTTAGGAAATTTTTGGTTAATTTTACGATTTAAATAACGCAATACTGTTGTTTGTTTTTAAATTGGTGCTTTTATTTAAATAACATAATAGTAACATAATAGTAATAAGAAATAATGATTTATGGCGGAATCAATGAAAGCTCTTCAATTAAGTTTAATGCTATTTTAAAAAGTTTCTTGTAAAATATGATTTAATAAAAATGATTTCATGTTGAATTTTATATTTATTTATATGTTTTATTATTTCTTTCTGGTTTCTGGTTGAGAAAAAACACAAGAAAAAACAATATATAAAATTTAACTGATAACTAGGAAAAAGAAGCGAGAAATTTATTTATATACGAAACAAACATATTTGATCTTAGTATTTTAAACCACCGAAACTTAACCATTATATAAACATGAGGTAGTTTGCCAACATAATGAATATGTATCCCAGCTCTTGCCACGTGGAGGCCACCTCTTGTAAGAGCCACATTATTATATTTTTTTAACTGATACGCTTTAATTAAGGTTTTTATCAACTAATTGTTTAAAAACATATATAAAATACAAAACGACCATGACCTTAATATATAATTTACCTCCATCGATTAGAATATTTATAGGTTGCAAGCCTGGATAATTAATAATAACACTTTGCAAACATCTCTAATTTGATAAAATCAAGTCCGTACATTTAAACCGATAAATTAATTAGTGCCAAACAACTCAATTAATGTACATCAAAATTAATCCACAGTTTGCAAATAAATGCCCCTAATGTTATTGTAAGCCGATAATAGGTGTCATTAACACCTCGTTGTAGGTATACCTCCTCTATAAAATCAATAATAAAATTTACCGAAACCTCCACGGCTTTTACTCTATAAATCAATTTACCGAACTTGTCATTTACCGAAACCTCCATAACCCAAATCGATTACGCCTAAGCTACTTTACATGTGATCGTGCTTCATACCTGTTTACCTACTCCGCGGGTAATCCCAGCATGTTACTATATTAAGGATTGTTATAAAAATACTTCGCGGGAAAACACTAAAGGTTTCCCGCTGAATGCTTTTTATAGCACTTAGGCTATTTCCTCTTATGACCAAACCATATAATGAATAAATAAACACCAATTAGTTCTGCATTCGCCATTATAATACCATTATTATAGAAATGATATGCAATTTACTGCAGTACAGACAGTTTTCAGAAACTAATTAGATTTTTAGAAAACGTCTTCATTTCGACATTTGTAACCTAGCACGACTACATGATTTAAATTCTTATAACTGATACTACTGTTGCTGAATTGTTAACATGTATCCTACCGCAACCCAAATTCGACGACACCTAAATTCGACGATCTTCTATTTGTATTGATTAAATGGATGATTATTGTCTTGAAATCATTTCAAAGTAATACAGCCGAGTTTAAAATTATTATTTTGTCCTATTAAACATTTCATTATTTCTTTCATTATTTGCTAAATATTGCTTCATGTAACCGTTACATCGTCGAATTTGGGTCACACTGGGATACATTACCTGCCCTCGGACGTCTTATCCAGCATCTCATAACGCGTCCCTGTCTGTTGAATTGTTTTATTAGCGACTTTTAAGTATTTTTTCAATAATCGTACCATGTTCTTTTTCCAGAGTTGTACCAAATAAGTGCAGCGCATAAACTGATTACGTAGGCACTAGTGAGCTGTGCGATTGTCGACCATTGATTCAAATTACATTAGGCATACAGTAGGGTCACGATATTTTTTATAGTAATAATATGATTATAGGTGCTACCTAATTTACGGGCAAAAGCTTTTAAAGTTTTTTTGATAACCATGTATTTTAAATAAATATATGGACATGATTGTGTTCAAAATATTATAATTGTTGCAATAATTAAGTAATGCATAAAAAAATCAATCTAAAAACAAGTTACATGTTCCAAGCTAAAAGATCTAGCATCTTATATTTTTTGTTTTCTAGCCACTGGAATTTATAGTTGGTTCGGTGTCTGTGGTATAGTGGATGGGGTGTCTGCTAACTGGCTTAGTCACTGGGAGGTCTCTGTATTGATCTCTTAAGTGGGAGCATTCTTTAGATAACCCTAAAGACATACTATGGCGTACCATTTGGGTTGAAAGTCAAGAAGACCTACAAGTTAAAAAGAGGAATGTACGTCGAAGTACAATAATTGTACGTCGACATAAATATAAAATACACTTCGAAGTATATATTTGTACGTCAAAGTACAATAATTGTACTTCGACAATCACATACATGTTTGTACTTCTACATACACATTTTCTGAACAGCCAATCAAAACACTAGTCTCTCGAGCCGCTTTTCCTTCAGATTTATTCATAATAAATGTTTAAAATCTCTTTTTTAATTGAGGACAAAATGAATAAAAATATCAGAATGGCAAAAAAAAACACATAGAAGTTTCAAGTATTTAATGCATTGAAAAAGATTATATACAAATTTGAAGAAGATTCAATTGTTACCTTTTTTAAAATTAAAATTATTCAGCATATTGTGAGTATTTATTGATCATGCGGGGCGGAGTTTCACGGCCGTCCACCGCATTACTGTGTAGGAAATTCCCAACGGTAACCAAACAGTTACCAAGCATTAACGGGATAAATAATGTATTATAACCTCCCCGTTGGTCGTATTTTGTGATAACCATAACTTGCGTAAGTCAGAGGTTATTCCGCAACGCCAGGTCAATAAATACGCACAATATTTATGAGTTAGCGGTCGATAAACGCATAATTTGGTATAAATTATAATAATATTAATGTTTAATAAATACGCACAATATCTATGAGTAAGCGGTCGATAGTCGCATAATTTGGTATAAATAAATATAATACGTACGTTCAATGTCAAATATCTCTAAAAGCAACAGATGTAAGGTGTCTTCTGATTGGCTAACACTCAAGGGTCGGTGAAAATTGTACGTCGAAGTACATTTCTCGTTCTACCTAGTAGGCCTTGTAGACTTTCGACGTCATGGTACGTCATATAGACACTAAGTACTGGTCCTACCTAGGAACCAGTTTGTTTCATCAAATGTCTCAATTCAACTTGACAGCTTGCTAAAGCAGTCGCATTTAGCATACAGTACACTGATTTAACATAATCAAAATCATGTGATGTGTAAAATCAATTTTGATTGAAATATTTGACAGGATTTTTTTAATCCAATAAGTTTAGACTGCCACATAACACACACTACGTATTGAAAGCCATACCTGGAGCTTTCGTCTGTATACCACTGACTTCATCAGAAGAATGATTTCTACTGTTGGGAAACGTTAACACCACTAATTGTCTTCTTATTTATTATCAATGTATAATTATGTGTAACAGCATAACAACATACTTGTTTCGCAATTAAAATACAGGTATCTTGCAGGTTTCTAATTTTCTTTCGCAAACTATTGTTGAATAGTTTAAATTGTGTCGCCATTAAAAAAACTAGCCATTTTGTAGCAATTCTAAAATCACAGTCTAAACTGCATACACTTAGCTCTATAGTTACAATTTGAATGCAAATATTAGAATGCATCATGTTATATCATCCATATTTTTTTATTTAAACATTCAAAAAACACATAACACAGTACATATATAAAAAGAAATGTGGTATTGTGTGGATATACAAAACACTTCACATCATTTATTTGCACATAAAATAATAGTTACAAAATAAGTAAAACTAAAACACTGTCATCAACCTACATTTCAAGAATATTTACGTATATAAAATTACAAAGTGGTGTTATTGTATTACCTTTTACAAAATTAACATTGCTGGTTTTGCACTAGCCATAAAACATTTATCATGGATTAGCAAGTAACAACCAATTAATTAATTACACAATAGAACGGAAATCATATTAATTGCATTATGCATTTACTTAACAAGCTATTTGCTACTGTTAAGAATTACACTATTACTAAAAATGATCACAGGTACTTAGTGCTTTTACATACTTGTGGTAAGTTTTGTATTACTAGTTTGACAATTATTGGCAGACACTTGTCGATATACAGACAAAATTTGCATGGGAACTTTCATATTTTTTCAGCATAATTGCCTTCAAATTGTTAATTTAACAACCCTTTGACAATGTTTGCACATCTGATCTTATTATACCAAAGCTGATTTTTGTTTATAGATAGACATATATAGACTTTTCAAAGTTCTATAAAATTTCACACATGTTCCATACAAGTAAACAAACAGAACCAATAAAGATCACCACAGATAATAACTGTGTGTATAGCTTGGCAATTTTGATAGTTCAGGAATCCCTCCTTTGTTGATTTCTGTAAACCAAAACTGTCAGTTTTGCTGGGTAGAATGGCTTGTATGATGCCCAGCTCTTGCCTTGGCAGAACAGCTTCTAAAAACGGAAAACCAACAAATATCTTAAAATTTGATCAATAATGCAGACAATTTATAAATGTCTGGTTTTTTGTTGATTTCGAATCTGGAAGATTTTTTTACGTAAGATTGTGGTACGAAAATCCAACGGTATCGGATTTTGTGGTTTTAGGCCTAAACTAATTATAGTGATATGTAACCTTTCGGGATATCGGTAAAGTGCGAGCAGACGAGGTGTAAATACGTTAAAAATTAAAGCTAAAAGACTAAAAAGTTAGATCTGAATATCTTTAAATTTTGTGAATAAATGTGTTTCTGGTTGATAACAACGACAACTTACCAGAATATTGCCCATGATCACACGTAACACTTCTTTCTGAGAGCGAATGGAAAACGCGTCACAAATTCTGACACATAAACAGTAGGGTGTCGTTATTGAAATACCGCGAGAATACTGGAAGAATAGAGATGCCAACTAGTTTTTAAAACAAATAATTTTTTAACAAGCGTTTGTGATTTATCAGGATAATAATAACAATAAGAATTTGAAAAGATCAAAGCAAATAAATTCGACAGAAATCTGAGATTCGGCAATATATTTTTGACGGGTTATGTTCCCCTAAATTGTGTTCGGTGAAGACTGTCACTATACGTAGTGAACCAGTCTTCGGCTTATACCCACTGAAGAAGAGCATTCAGGGGAGATAATTGATTAATGACTTTATTCTGGAACGGTTGCGAAGAAAAACAAATAATGCGAGAATATTTAGTGCGATTCGCTACACATTTATGATGTCATTGATATAACTTTTCCTGAGGTATGTATTTACATGTGATTTAGCATATGTCAAAGTGTTTTTGATTTGTTCAAGGTCATAAATAGCATCGCGAAAATATATGTCGCGTGGCAAATTTTTTTGAGAAGTATCCATATGTGGTATTCTTATGTAATTTTATGTCTAAATTCCCATATGTATGAACGGTCAACGCCCGCTTCGCGGGCTTTCGCCCGTATAAGTCATATTTCGAATGAATTCAATAAGCATCTATATAACTCTGACACAGGAACAACTTAATACAGATAGTTCATGATTAAAATTTAATCGACGTAGGCTTCGGATTAAGCTCAATTTAATACATAACAACGGGTGAACGAATGATCAATAAAAAGCTCACATATTATTGCTTTCATATTCTGTAATTTTACAATTAATTACATCAAATTCAATCGGTTCCCGTTACAAAACGATACAATTTCAAAGCATTATTGATGCCATTCTTTTATTTCAGACACTGAAAACCTGGTATTGATTGCCAGATAAAAATTGTGCCCTTCCAAGAAATAAAATTTAGCAAATATATAACGTACATGTTATAAGGCGTATATTCACGGCCGTAAATCACAGGCGGCACCTCTTTTTGCGATGCATTGCCAAAACCAATGATGTGGTGCTATTGACAGAAGGTGGCGCTAAAGCACATTTTCAGCTATTTTAATTTTTGGTGCCGACCAAACACTCTTTGTGTCGCATTCTAGATAACGGACTCTAGATACACTCCGTGTCTAGATTGAGTGTTCGATCTTTTTTCTTACTTCGATCATTACGAAATATAATCGAATGAATAAATTGCAGTTTCAATATAGTATAGAGTCATGATATTTGTAAAAGTAATATAAGTAGATGAAACTACATTTTAAATGAATACAATTAGCATATGTATAATCTGACACAGAAACAACTGAATACAGATATTTCATGATTAAACTGAAATCACTGTATGTATTTCATTAAGTTAAATTAGATAGACAACGGTTGAACGAATGATCAATAAAAAGGTTAAATATGTTATTGCTTTCATCTTGAGTTAGGTTATCATTAAACTAAATCAAATTCAATTTGTTCCCGTAACAAACGATACAATTTAAAAGCATTCTTAATGACATTAATTTATTTCAGACACTTAAAACCTGGTATCGATTGCCAGATAAAAATTGTGCCCTTCCAAAGAATAAAATTTAGCAAATATAGTACATCCATTTCATAAGGCGTATATTCACGGCCGTAAATCACGGGCGGCACCTCTTTTTCGCCATGCATTGATAAATTAAATGAACCAATTCTACTTCCGAGGTAGCGCTAAGGACCGTATGTTATGAAATGTCACGGATAATTCTACATAGTGACTTAGTTGTATATGTGTGTATTTTTCAACGTATTTCGCATTATTTTGACAATCGGGCAATGTGGTGAGATTTAGCGAAGATTTATTCATCTACAAATGTACAGAAACATACAATAACAACCAATTTGGAAACGTGATGACCACGTTATGGCGTGGTACAAATTTTAACAGAACACCGAAGTGTTTTGCCTGGGTGACAGGAAATTTTATCCCAATGAAATCGCTAACAACGTCAAAGGATTGCTTTTGACATGTTTAAGTTGTTTCATGGACAACAAAATTGAATTCTTGTCGATCTTATAAGATAATTCGGTGTTTTCCAAAAGAGATGGAGCCAATGCCTATGAGGTGGCGCTAATGACAGAAGGTGGCGCCAAAACACATTTTCAGCTATTTTAATTTTTGGTACCGACCTTACACGTTTTGTGTCGCATTCCAGATTGAGTGTTCGATCTTTTTTTTCTCTGATTATTATGATACTGATTTCAAAATGAATGGGGATCCCTATATCCATTTACTGTCGGATTTCCATTTTCTAAAAATAGATCATTGGAAATAGTTTCAGGTTTACCATTAAACATATTATTCAATGCGTGTACATTAAAGCTACAATATATCAATACTTGGTATGTATTTCACCCGTTTATGTCAATTAATTTGTAACAGGAACATGCTGATATATATATATATCTCGCAAAGATATCAATCCGATTACAAAAATCAGTAATGCACATCGAACTGATAGGGTGTTTTCATATCAGTTATTGTGTTATTGTTTAGACTTCATACCTGTAAAACATATTGTTTTTAATGTTGAAGGTACAATCATGAACCCCCCCCCCCCAAAAAAAAAGGGAAAACAGAGCAAGGTGCAAAGTGGAGGAAAGGTAAATATGGAGTGTTTGTATGCTATAGCGCTGAAGGAACAGTTTGAATGCTTCATTCTTAAAAAGCTATGTCGAAAAAAGCCTTGGAGGGGGTCTAGAAAGGGAAAGAGGGTTCAGCTAACTTAAGAATTGTCTTAATGATCCTTGCGTAATACAATTTACATTTTGACACATTCAACTTCGTAAGTTCCCGCACAACTGTTGCTCTCTTCAACTACATCACTATGAAGAAAATATATTTAGCCGCGTAAGAAAAGTCTAATGTGGACTGAACTGCGATGTAAAACGGATTGTCATAAAGTTCTGGCCCTTGGTCACTACACTTGATGTCAAGTTGTAGGGTGTCGCACCTAAAAAAGGAAACACTAAGAAAGAGAGCCAAACCGCTGCCACGCGGCAATACATTTATTCTAAAATAAACCATCATAGCTTCGTATTAAAGGCTCTATAAAGGTGACAATCCGTAATTATTTACCTATTTTTAAATATTTTTTTTCATATTTAATTTATAAAGGTTATCAAAAACAATATATATATGCTGTTGGACATAACCATACAAAAATGAGCAATACAACTTGTTTTAAGCTCAAAATACAGTGTCCTCCAAGTCAATTGTGTTTACAAACAATCAGTTTATTTACATCGCTGTTTACTTGGGAAGGTGAAAGTGAAAGTGACTCAGGTCAACAAAAATATCAATCTCCACGCAGAGTTGTCGTTCCTTGCTCTCACATACAACTCTGCGAAAGGCTCAGCACGCCATTTTGTCTATAAAATAGGTAAAACCGAACAAACGCATTAAATGTATATTTTATTGGATATTTAAGATCGCATCCATTAAATGAAAAGATATGACTTTTAAATGTACGATAAATCGCCAAAAACTTGCGAGTTTTAATGCAACTCTTTGGAACTATTTAATTGCCCATTTACGCAGATATAATCAATCCACGCACTTTACAAATGTAAACAATTGAACATAATTTTTATTGAGTGACGTTAGGAATTGCTTCGACGTGTGTATGTATGTTGGTTTCTTAACATCAAAAAACATATAAATTTTATAATAATGAATTAAGACTGATATAAGATATCATGGTATGAGATGGTTTTCTTTAATGCAGTGAATGCAATGTAGCCGTCGTGCAAGAGATTGTTTAGTATACTGTAACCTCAATGATGAACGCTTGGTATGATCATGACATGATTGAGACGCTTTCATAACAATAGGTTACAATATACTAAATCTTTTTGGAGTGCAATGCTATACTCTCTAAAGACATGAACATCATTTATTTGAAGACACGGTTCTCTGTAGGGTCACTTGCCATGACTTTATTTTAGTATATTTCTGTGTGCATGTGGCAGGGAAAACATTGTTGTTTACTAGAAATTCACTCTTTTATCTGAAGATTGGAGACTACATAAGACTTTGACAGATGGCGGGAAACCCTCATGAACTGGATAGAAGCCGGTAAATAGATGGCCGTAAAACAGTGACTTTTGATTCGTGGCGAGTTCTTTCTTACATGTCGCGTGACCTATCTTTTTTATTGCTTAAATCAATTCGGCTTGGAATGCTCTTCGAGAAAAGGTATGGTTATGAGGGTCTCTATGCGCAAAAGTTTGACTTTATTTTTCGTTAAAGTTATTGCATTTACATTGAATTTGTGTAGGAAATCTTTTACTATATTGTAACCTAAACTAGCTTTAGGTAAAAAATGTAATATCATCTGCAAGTGCAAAATATGACTGGGAAAGCTGATTTTTGGTCATTTCTTAGCAAAAGAGAAGAAAATTAGTGCATTAAATGCATGAATTCAGATTATTTGACCTGGAATAGTTGTTTTTCAAGTTGACCCCCCACCCTTGTATAGCCAAATAAGGGCTTAATTGCTTTCCGACTTAAATTCAAAGGCATTTTGGTTGACCGTGTAGCGTTATTGTGCTACATGCAGTCAGAATTCAACGCCAAGGACTCCGCAATCCAGTAACGCAACAATAGCTTGTGCGTAAAGCATGAACATTCAAACAGAGCCCCATTTTACCTACATGGAATGGCGGACATTTTTACAGTTTTGACAGTGCAACAGATGCTTAACTGAGCCAGCTTTCATATTTAGTACAATCATGCGTATAACAAGCTTTATCACCTCATATTATTCATAGAAATACACTTAAAATACATAAATGCATGTTTTTTTCTTCATTTTATATCTATTTCTATTGGGTATTTTGACTTTTTCAGGTAGAAGAATGTCTGCGACTAAGCCGAGGGCCACTTGATAAGGGTTGTTGATGGTAAAACAGGTAATAATACTAATTTATTATCATGTACACAGGCAAATAAGCATATTTATGATGCTTAAGGTGTGAAATACTGTCCTAATCAGTTTTGTGGTCACTCAAACTCTTGCCGTCGTGCAATTCCCATGCAGTTTGTATCGATTATTCCGCGTCCTGACACGTAAAGCTCCTGCTCTGTTGGCAGCAGAAGTTGGCACTCAACATGTTTATCCTTGTTCCTGAGCATGTATGCAGCACAGCTGAGTTGATTTGCTACTTGTTACCCTACAATTAGCTTGTGTTTGGTACTGTTTTCTCACAATATGCTTACAGTCATGGTTCCGGCTTGAGAAGATGTCGCGTCCGACTTAAACATAGGATTGTTGTAGCGAGTGTCCCCTTCATCGTTTACATTAGAGGGATCTTTTTGACAAAATTTGGCACTTTCAGCAACCAGTTTTGTTTTTTATTTGGTAAATGCTTCTCTCATTCAGTGATTTAAGGGCAGTATTGACTTTATTCGCTTGTCTTTGAATACAGAGGTGACATGGATCAATGATGTTTGATGTGTTGAGAATTCTGCGGGAAGCTGTGTCCCCAAAAGAAGTACTAGAAACCTCTTTCAGGAAGCCTGCATTGATCTGAGCTGCCTTTCTGCCCCTGTTACTACATGGAACCTCATTTCTAAGCTTAAAATGCTTGCCTACATATATGTATCTTGTTCATTTTAACCTTTCCGTCCATTCTATACCCCCAAAATGAGCATTTTTTCTTTCGCTTGGTTCTGAATCCCCATTTTTTAGCTCATCTATTTTTTGAAAAAAAATTATGAGCTATTGTCATCACCTTGGCGTCGGCGTCGGCGTCGGCGTTGGCGTTGGCGTCGGCGTCCGGTTAAGTTTTGCGTTTAGGTCCACTTTTCTCAGAAAGTATCAATGCTATTGCATTCAAACTTGGTACACTTACTTACTATCATGAGGGGACTAGGCAGGCAAAGTTAGATAACTCTGGCGTGCATTTTGACAGAATTATGTGCCCTTTTTATACTTAAAAAATGGAAAATTTTGGTTAAGTTTTGCGTTTAGTTCCACTTTTCTCAGTAAGTATCAATGCTATTGCATTCAAACTTGGTACACTTACTTACTATCATGAGGGGACTGGGCAGGCAAAGTTAGATAACTCTGGCATGCATTTTGACAGAATTATGTGCCCTTTTTATACTTAGAAAATTGACAATTTTGGTTAAGTTTTGTGTTTAGGTCCATTTTATTCCTTAAGCATCAAAGCTATTGCTTTCATACTTGCAACACTTACTAACTATCATAAGGGGACTGTGCAGGCAAAGTAATGTAACTCTGCCTGGTATTTTGACAGAATTATGTGCCCTTTTTATACTTAGAAAATCGAAAATATGATTAAGTTTTGTGTTTAGGTCCACTTTATTCCTACAGTATCAAAGCTATTGCTTTCATACTTGCAAGATTTATGAACTATCATAAGGGGACGGTGCAGGCAAAGTTATGTAACTCTGACTGGCATTTGGACGGAATTATGGGCCCTTTATACTTAGAAAATTGAAAATTTGGTTAAGATTTATGTTTTGGTCACTTTACCCCTAAAGTATCATAGATACTGCTTTCATACTTGGAACACTCACAAACTATCATAAGGGTACAGTAAAAGGACAAGTTGCATAACTCTGGTTGTCATTGTTACGGAATTATGGCCCTTTTTTGACTTAGTAACTTTTAATATATGGTTAAATTTTGTGTTTCGATCCACTCGAAGTATCAAGGCTATTGCTTTCAAACTTCAAATACTTACATGCTATCATGAGGTTACTGTACCTGGCAACTTGAATTTTACTTTGACCTTTGAATGACCTTGACTCTCAAGGTCAAATTATTAAATTTTGCTAAAATTGCCATAACTTCTTTATTTATGATTAGATTTGATTGATACTTTGATGAAACTACTCTTACCTGACATACCACTATAGACTTCACCCAAACCATCCCCCGTGCCCTCCCCCCCCCTCCCCCCCCCTCCCCCCCCTCCCCCCCCCCCAATTTTTTTTATTTTTTTTTTTTTTTTTTTTTTTTTTAAGATCATCTCACAAATGACCACCACACCCTCACACTATACCCCCACCCCACCCCCCCCCACCCCACCCCACCCCCCAAATTTTTTTTTTGATTTTTTTTTTTTTTTTTTTTAAGATCATCTCACAAATTATCACCACACCCTCACACTATAACCCCCCCCCCCCCGATTTTTTTTTTTTTTTTTTTTTTTTCGCTTTTTTGGAAGATAATGTAATAAATGTCCACAACCCCACACTATACACCCCTCTTCACTCCACTCCTCCCTCCTTTGTGATTGAAAATGAGAGTCCCTTCACCTTTAAAAAGAAAATAGATGAGCGGTCTGCACCCGCAAGGCGGTGCTCTTGTTACCCAGATTGCCACCATAAAAATAGTCAAAAGTACTTATTTTGTGCCCAAAATATGAAATTTTGTATTCTCTTGAACCTCTAAATGAGAGCTGGCAATGCATATTGACCATCTGCTGCAGTTTAAAGGCACCCATGACATTATATGCTAGGATATATCATTGGCCTCTGGCAAATAAATGGGCTCCGAGCGACAAGGCGCGTTTCAAGATTTCACACTTTTATTGGTGCTAAACAACAAGTTATTGGAAGCTTATTGATTTCTTCTCTTCAAAGTATCTTTGATCTCTCATTTGTACTAATTTGTTTATTGTCTTGGATGAAATTGGATTTTCTTTGCTTTGAAATTGACATTTTTGGGGTGATTTAAAAAAAAACACACAAAAAAGACATTATCAAAATTGCTTAAAGTGAAAATATCTAACAAATTCATTCTTTCACCACCCCCGCATAAGCCCCACGTGCATGTCCATTTGGTTTGTTTTGGTATTTTGTTGCAGATATTGAACTTAGCACATTTAAACCTTAAAGGGACATTTAAGCTTTAACAGGCCTAAAATGGCCTTCTTTGGACCGAAAACACCTGCGTGTGAAAATATGAAAAAAAAATGGCCAAACGGACAGATAATCCAGCCAAACTTATTACATGTGTGCAATATGAATAGGAAGATAAGAATATGCAAGAAAAACACATTTTAATCAGAAGATATTTTTCCTTTAGGTTACAATATACTAAATCTTTTTGGAGTGCAATGCTATACTCTCTAAAGACATGAACATCATTTATTTGAAGACACGGTTCTCTGTAGGGTCACTTGCCATGACTTTATTTTAGTATATTTCTGTGTGCATGTGGCAGGGAAAACATTGTTGTTTACTAGAAATTCACTCTTTTATCTGAAGATTGGAGACTACATAAGACTTTGACAGATGGCAGGAAACCCTCATGAACTGGATAGAAGCCGGTAAATAGATGGCCGTTAAACAGTGACTTTTGATTCGTGGCGAGTTCTTTCTTACATGTCGCGTGACCTATCTTTTTTATTGCTTAAATCAATTCGGCTTGGAATGCTCTTCGAGAAAAGGTATGGTTATGAGGGTCTCTATGCGCAAAAGTTTGACTTTATTTTCGTTAAAGTTATTGCATTTACATTGAATTTGTGTAGGAAATCTTTTACTATATTGTAACCTAAACTAGCTTTAGGTAAAAAATGTAATATCATCTGCAAGTGCAAAATATGACTGGGAAAGCTGATTTTTGGTCATTTCTTAGCAAAAGAGAAGAAAATTAGTGCATTAAATGCATGAATTCAGATTATTTGACCTGGAATAGTTGTTTTTCAAGTTGACCCCCCACCCTTGTATAGCCAAATAAGGGCTTAATTGCTTTCCGACTTAAATTCAAAGGCATTTTGGTTGACCGTGTAGCGTTATTGTGCTACATGCAGTCAGAATTCAACGCCAAGGACTCCGCAATCCAGTAACGCAACAATAGCTTGTGCGTAAAGCATGAACATTCAAACAGAGCCCCATTTTACCTACATGGAATGGCGGACATTTTTACAGTTTTGACAGTGCAACAGATGCTTAACTGAGCCAGCTTTCATATTTAGTACAATCATGCATATAACAAGCTTTATCACCTCATATTATTCATAGAAATACACTTAAAATACATAAATGCATGTTTTTTTCTTCATTTTATATCTATTTCTATTGGGTATTTTGACTTTTTCAGGTAGAAGAATGTCTGCGACTAAGCCGAGGGCCACTTGAGAAGGGTTGTTGATGGTAAAACAGGTAATAATACTAATTTATTATCATGTACACAGGCAAATAAGCATATTTATGATGCTTAAGGTGTGAAATACTGTCCTAATCAGTTTTGTGGTCACTCAAACTCTTGCCGTCGTGCAATTCCCATGCAGTTTGTATCGATTATTCCGCGTCCTGACACGTAAAGCTCCTGCTCTGTTGGCAGCAGAAGTTGGCACTCAACATGTTTATCCTTGTTCCTGAGCATGTATGCAGCACAGCTGAGTTGATTTGCTACTTGTTACCCTACAATTAGCTTGTGTTTGGTACTGTTTTCTCACAATATGCTTACAGTCATGGTTCCGGCATGAGAAGATGTCGCGATTGACTTAAACATAGGATTGTTGTAGCGAGTGTCCCCTTCATCGTTTACATTAGAGGGATCTTTTTGACAAAATTTGGCACTTTCAGCAACCAGTTTTGTTTTTTATTTGGTAAATGCTTCTCTCATTCAGTGATTTAAGGGCAGTATTGACTTTATTTGCTTGTCTTTGCATACAGAGGTGACATGGATCAATGATGTTTGATGTGTTGAGAATTCTGCGGGAAGCTGTGTCCCCAAAAGAAGTACTAGAAACCTCTTTCAGGAAGCCTGCATTGATCTGAGCTGCCTTTCTGCCCCTGTTACTACATGGAACCTCATTTCTAAGCTTAAAATGCTTGCCTACATATATGTATCTTGTTCATTTTAACCTTTCCGTCCATTCTATACCCCCAAAATGAGCATTTTTTCTTTCGCTTGGTTCTGAATCCCCATTTTTTACCCAGATTGCCACCATAAAAATAGTCAAAAGTACTTATTTTGTGCCCAAAATATGAAATTTTGTATTCTCTTGAACCTCTAAATGAGAGCTGGCAATGCATATTGACCATCTGCTGCAGTTTAAAGGCACCCATGACATTATATGCTAGGATATATCATTGGCCTCTGGCAAATAAATGGGCTCCGAGCGACAAGGCGCGTTTCAAGATTTCACACTTTTATTGGTGCTAAACAACAAGTTATTGGAAGCTTATTGATTTCTTCTCTTCAAAGTATCTTTGATCTCTCATTTGTACTAATTTGTTTATTGTCTTGGATGAAATTGGATTTTCTTTGCTTTGAAATTGACATTTTTGGGGTGATTTAAAAAAAAAACACACAAAAAAGACATTATCAAAATTGCTTAGAGTGAAAATATCTAACAAATTCATTCTTTCACCACCCCGCATAAGCCCCACGTGCATGTCCATTTGGTTTGTTTTGGTATTTTGTTGCAGATATTGAACTTAGCACATTTAAACCTTAAAGGGACATTTAAGCTTTAACAGGCCTAAAATGGCCTTCTTTGGACCGAAAACACCTGCGTGTGAAAATATGAAAAAAAATGGCCAAACGGACAGATAATCCAGCCAAACTTATTACATGTGTGCAATATGAATAGGAAGATAAGAATATGCAAGAAAAACACATTTTAATCAGAAGATATTTTTCCTTTATAAACTAGCTTTAGGTAAAAAATGTAATATCATCTGCAAGTGCAAAATATGACTGGGAAAGCTGATTTTTGGTCATTTCTTAGCAAAAGAGAAGAAAATTAGTGCATTAAATGCATGAATTCAGATTATTTGACCTGGAATAGTTGTTTTCAAGTTGACCCCCCACCCTTGTATAGCCAAATAAGGGCTTAATTGCTTTCCGACTTAAATTCAAAGGCATTTTGGTTGACCGTGTAGCGTTATTGTGCTACATGCAGTCAGAATTCAACGCCAAGGACTCCGCAATCCAGTAACGCAACAATAGCTTGTGCGTAAAGCATGAACATTCAAACAGAGCCCCATTTTACCTACATGGAATGGCGGACATTTTTACAGTTTTGACAGTGCAACAGATGCTTAACTGAGCCAGCTTTCATATTTAGTACAATCATGCATATAACAAGCTTTATCACCTCATATTATTCATAGAAATACACTTAAAATACATAAATGCATGTTTTTTTCTTCATTTTATATCTATTTCTATTGGGTATTTTGACTTTTTCAGGTAGAAGAATGTCTGCGACTAAGCCGAGGGCCACTTGATAAGGGTTGTTGATGGTAAAACAGGTAATAATACTAATTTATTATCATGTACACAGGCAAATAAGCATATTTATGATGCTTAAGGTGTGAAATACTGTCCTAATCAGTTTTGTGGTCACTCAAACTCTTGCCGTCGTGCAATTCCCATGCAGTTTGTATCGATTATTCCGCGTCCTGACACGTAAAGCTCCTGCTCTGTTGGCAGCAGAAGTTGGCACTCAACATGTTTATCCTTGTTCCTGAGCATGTATGCAGCACAGCTGAGTTGATTTGCTACTTGTTACCCTACAATTAGCTTGTGTTTGGTACTGTTTTCTCACAATATGCTTACAGTCATGGTTCCGGCTTGAGAAGATGTCGCGTCCGACTTAAACATAGGATTGTTGTAGCGAGTGTCCCCTTCATCGTTTACATTAGAGGGATCTTTTTGACAAAATTTGGCACTTTCAGCAACCAGTTTTGTTTTTTATTTGGTAAATGCTTCTCTCATTCAGTGATTTTAAGGGCAGTATTGACTTTATTCGCTTGTCTTTGCATACAGAGGTGACATGGATCAATGATGTTTGATGTGTTGAGAATTCTGCGGGAAGCTGTGTCCCCAAAAGAAGTACTAGAAACCTCTTTCAGGAAGCCTGCATTGATCTGAGCTGCCTTTCTGCCCCTGTTACTACATGGAACCTCATTTCTAAGCTTAAAATGCTTGCCTACATATATGTATCTTGTTCATTTTAACCTTTCCGTCCATTCTATACCCCCAAAATGAGCATTTTTTTCTTTCGCTTGGTTCTGAATCCCCATTTTTTACTCAGATTGCCACCATAAAAATAGTCAAAAGTACTTATTTTGTGCCCAAAATATGAAATTTTGTATTCTCTTGAACCTCTAAATGAGAGCTGGCAATGCATATTGACCATCTGCTGCAGTTTAAAGGCACCCATGACATTATATGCTAGGATATATCATTGGCCTCTGGCAAATAAATGGGCTCCGAGCGACAAGGCGCGTTTCAAGATTTCACACTTTTATTGGTGCTAAACACAAGTTATTGGAAGCTTATTGATTTCTTCTCTTCAAAGTATCTTTGATCTCTCATTTGTACTAATTTGTTTATTGTCTTGGATGAAATTGGATTTTCTTTGCTTTGAAATTGACATTTTTGGGGTGATTTAAAAAAAAACACACAAAAAAGACATTATCAAAATTGCTTAGAGTGAAAATATCTAACAAATTCATTCTTTCACCACCCCGCATAAGCCCCACGTGCATGTCCATTTGGTTTGTTTTGGTATTTTGTTGCAGATATTGAACTTAGCACATTTAAACCTTAAAGGGACATTTAAGCTTTAACAGGCCTTAAATGGCCTTCTTTGGACCGAAAAACACCTGCGTGTGAAAATATGAAAAAAATGGCCAAACGGACAGATAATCCAGCCAAACTTATTACATGTGTGCAATATGAATAGGAAGATAAGAATATGCAAGAAAAACACATTTTAATCAGAAGATATTTTTCCTTTAGGTTACAATATACTAAATCTTTTTGGAGTGCAATGCTATACTCTCTAAAGACATGAACATCATTTATTTGAAGACACGGTTCTCTGTAGGGTCACTTGCCATGACTTTATTTTAGTATATTTCTGTGTGCATGTGGCAGGGAAAACATTGTTGTTTACCTAGAAATTCACTCTTTTATCTGAAGATTGGAGACTACATAAGACTTTGACAGATGGCGGGAAACCCTCATGAACTGGATAGAAGCCGGTAAATAGATGGCCGTAAAACAGTGACTTTTGATTCGTGGCGAGTTCTTTCTTACATGTCGCGTGACCTATCTTTTTATTGCTTAAATCAATTCGGCTTGGAATGCTCTTCGAGAAAAGGTATGGTTATGAGGGTCTCTATGCACAAAAGTTTGACTTTATTTTTCGTTAAAGTTATTGCATTTACATTGAATTTGTGTGGGAAATCTTTTACTATATTGTAACCTAAACTAGCTTTAGGTAAAAATGTAATATCATCTGCAAGTGCAAAATATGACTGGGAAAGCTGATTTTTGGTCATTTCTTAGCAAAAGAGAAGAAAATTAGTGCATTAAATGCATGAATTCAGATTATTTGACCTGGAATAGTTGTTTTTCAAGTTGACCCCCCACCTTTGTATAGCCAAATAAGGGCTTAATTGCTTTCCGACTTAAATTCAAAGGCATTTTGGTTGACCGTGTAGCGTTATTGTGCTACATGCAGTCAGAATTCAACGCCAAGGACTCCGCAATCCAGTAACGCAACAATAGCTTGTGCGTAAAAGCATGAACATTCAAACAGAGCCCCCCATTTTACCTACATGGAATGGCGGACATTTTTACAGTTTGACAGCGCAACAGATGCTTAACTGAGCCGCTTTCATATTTAGTACAATCATGCATATAACAGAGCTTTATCACCTCATATTATTCATAGAAATACACTTAAAATACATAAATGCATGTTTTTTTCTTCATTTTATATCTATTTCTATTGGGTATTTTGACTTTTTCAGGTAGAAGAATGTCTGCGACTAAGCCGAGGGCCACTTGATAAGGGTTGTTGATGGTAAAAACAGGTAATAATACTAATTTATTATCATGTACACAGGCAAATAAGCATATTTATGATGCTTAGGTGTGAAATACTGTCCTAATCATTTTGTGGTCACTCAAACTCTTGCCGTCGTGCATTCCCATTGCAGTTTGTATCGATTATTCCTCGTCCTGACACGTAAAGCCCTGCTCTGTTGGCATCAGAAGTTGGCACTCAACATGTTTATCCTTGTTCCTACATGTTGCAGCACAGCTGAGTTGATTGCTACTTGTT
>NC_068368.1:45073686-45127766 GCF_020536995.1 Dreissena polymorpha | reverse complement strand
TTAAGCACGTTTTAAAGTTCAAGTTAAAGGTTATTAGTTTCCACACATTTAATTCTGCTACAAAAATATTTCTGTGTCCCCATATTTTTTCTTTTTGTCCCCACTTTTGTAATCCCTAAGGGTCCCCAACAGTAAAATTTCACAGCAGAACACTGCAAGTGATACAATGATTGAATATTGTAGAGCAAGGTTTTCCTGATAAAATGCACAAAACCTGAACATGTTAGGAGGTAAATGAACTAACTGAAACTGTTTTTAACACCAGTTTAAACCAATTTTTCACACATATAAGAACTGACAGTTCGCAGAACTATCATTTCTTGGAAGAACAAGTACTAAACATTAACTTTCATAGCAAACTGCCTACTTTGTACTTTACAAGGACTTTTACAAGCACATTGTTGTAACCCTGTAGATCACAGAGGAGGTCGTCTAGAGCATCACACTTGACTTGGACTACTCATTTACTTTAATACAGTCATGACATAAGACTCTGTCACATAATGATAGAAAATGCAGAGAAACCCGTCTTCAAATTTAGTTCATACCTTGAGGATTTGGCTGCCTCATTTCATCATGGGTCAGACTGGCTGGCCCTTCACTGGCAGCAGTTGACATGGACTCTGAAAGAACCAAGTGAAACCTGTAGATTGCATATGATCAGCACAGTCAACACTGGCATGTTGTATCATGAGAGGCTCTGACTCCTGTACAGATTCTAGACTGTGGGTGTCTTCAACAGTTGCCTCAATGACTGTAAACATATAATGTCAACAGTGGGGTCTTGTATGTCTATTATCCATTGGTGGATCTTGCTGAAATCTATAGAAAACATGCATGCCCCCCATATGGGCTGTCCGTTGTAGTGGCAGCCATTGTGTGAATACGTTTTTTGTCACTGTGACCTTGACCTTTGACCTAGTGACCTGATAATCAATAGGGGTCATCTGCAAGTCACGATCAATGTACCTATGAAGTGTCATGATCCTAGGCAAAAGCGTTCTTGAGTTATCATCGGAAAATCATTTTACTATTTCGGGTCACCGTGACCTTGACCTTTTGACCTCAAATCAATAGGGGTCATCTGCAAGTCATGATCAATGTACCTATGATGTTTCATGATCCTAGGCCCAAGCGTTCTTGAGTAATCGTATGACAACCACCTGGTGGACAGACGGACCGATCGACATGAGCAAAGCAATATACCCCCTCTTCTTCGAAGGGTGGCATAAATATATATTGGCTTGGACAACAGAAAATTGTACTAGAATATATAGTCTACAGTTGGGTCATGTCTTTATCATCAATAGATGGGCCTTTATTATATGACAACAGAAATACCATGGGTCAGACTGGCTGGCTCTTCACTTGGCTCCCTCCTATCATGGGTCAGACTGGCTGGCTCTTCACTTGGCTCCCTCCTATCATGGGTCAGACTGCCTGGCTCTTCACTGTCAGCAGTTGACATGGACTCTGAAAGAACCAAAGTGAAACCTGTAGATTGCATATGATCAGCACAGTCAACACTGGCATGTTGTATCATGAGAGGCTCCGACTCCTGTATAGATTCTAGACTGTGGGTGTCTTCAACAGTTGCCTCAATGCCTGTAAACATATAATGTCAACAGTGGGGTCTTGTATGTCTATTATCCATTGGTGGGTCTTGCTGAAATCTATAGAAAACATGCATGCCCCCCATATGGGCTGTCCGTTGTAGTGGCAGCCGTTGTGTGAATACGTTTTTTGTCACTGTGACCTTGACCTTTGACCTAGTGACCTGAAAATCAATAGGGGTCATCTGCGAGTTACGATCGATGTACTTATGAAGTGTCATGATCCTAGGCAAAAGCGTTCTTGAGTTATCATCCGAAAATCATTTTACTATTTCGGGTCACCGTGACCTTGACCTTTGACCTTGTGACCTCAAAATCAATAGGGGTCATCTGCGAGTCATGATCAATCTACCTATGAAGTTTCATGATCCTAGGCATATGCTTTCTTGAGTTATCATCCGAAAACCATTTTACTATTTCGGGTCACCGTGACCTTGACCTTTGACCTAGTGACATCAAAATCAATAGGGGTCATCTGCGAGTAATGATCAATCTACCCATGAAGTTTATGATCCTAGCCGTATGCGTTCTTGAGTTATCATCCGGAAACCATTTTACTATTTCGGGTCACCGTGACCTTGACCTTTGACCTCAAAATCTATAGGGGTCATCTGCGAGTAATGATCAATCTACCCATGAAGTTTCATGATCCTAGGCGTATGCGTTCTTGAGTTATCATCCAGAAACCATTTTACTATTTCGGGTCACTGTGACCTTGACCTTTGACCTAGTGACCTCAAAATCAATAGGGGTCATCTGCGAGTCATGATCAATCTACTGACAAATTGTACTAGAATATATAGTCTACAGTTGGGTCATGTCTTTATCATCAATAGGTGGGCCTTTATTCTATGATAACAGAAATACCATGGGTCAGACTGGCTGGCTCTTCACTTGGCTTCCTCCTATCATGGCTCAGACTGGCTGGCTCTTCACTTGGCTCCCTCCTATCATGGGTCAGACTGCCTGGCTCTTCACTGTCAGCAGTTGACATGGACTCTGAAAGAACCAAAGTGAAACCTGTAGATTGCATTCGATCAGCACAGTTAACACTGGCCTGTTGTATCATGAGAGGCTCTGACTCCTGTATAGTTGCCTCAATGCCTGTAAGCATATAATGTCAACAGTGGGGTCTTGTATGTCTATTATCCATTGGTGGGTCTTGCTGAAATCTATAGAAACAAGGGCTGTTTGTAAAACATGCATGCCCCACATATGGGCTGTCCGTTGTACTGGCAGCCATTGTGTGAATACGACTTTTGTCACTGTGACCTTGACCTTTGACCTAGTGACCTGAAAATCAATAGGGGTCATCTGCAAGTCACGATCAATGTACCTATGAAGTGTCATGATCCTAGGCAAAAGCGTTCTTGAGTTATCATTCGAAAATCATTTGACTATTTCGGGTCACTGTGACCTTGACCTTTGACCATGTGACCTCAAAATCTATAGGGTTCATCTACGAGTCATGATCAATCTACCCATGAAGTTTCATGATCCTAGGCGTATGCGTTCTTGAGTTATAATCCGGAAACCATTTTACAATATCGATCACCGTGACCTTGACCTAGTGACCTCAAAATCAATAGGGGTCATCTGCAAGTCATGATCAATGTACCTATGATGTTTCATGATCCTAGGCCCAAGCGTTCTTGAGTTATCGTATGACAACCACCTGGTGGACGGACGGACCGATCGACATGAGCAAAGCAATATACCCCCTCTTCTTCGAAGGGTGGCATAAATATATATTGGCTTGGACAACAGAAAATTGTACTAGAATATATAGTCTACAGTTGGGTCATGTCTTTATCATCAATAGGTGGGCCTTTATTATGAACGTCTCGATGAGGTACTGATGTAGAAGAAAATCAATACATACATTAGAGACCCGAACAAATTCATGAGCCACATTCTGGGTCGTAACGTAACAAGGGCCGTAACGGTAAAGATTTTAATTACATTTGTACTTAGCAGAGTTCCGAAGTACAGTCTATTACAAGATAAATCTGAGCCGATTTTAAAAAACGTATAGCAAATTTTGTAATTTAATGACGACCTGCTCCATGAAGTTTACTTTCAGTTTAGAGCCGCCGTGATCAGTAACATTTTTGTGTTTTGCATCCGATTTGAATGTTCTCCAAAAATATAATAATAAATTCACATGTCTACTCAATAGCTATGTATTTTAAGAACACATTTCGCGAGAATTTCTCACGAAAAATGACATGTACAATGTTTAAATCAAAGTTTTAAGCTGTGATTAAAAGTTTCAAAAACACCCAATGCGCCCTTTTTAAGAGAATCTCCGTGCAAAATGCCCTTTTTTCAAGTCATGCGCCATGCCCCTCTGCCTTTCTAGATGAAACACTACAAGCTAACTCCAATATAACCCCCTAAACTTCGTTTGTGGGGGTATAATAAAATCATTCTCAAAAGTTAAATAATATCTTTTGTAGTTGTAGATTATTCGGGTATTAATCCTCTCATTTCACAAATAAACTGTTCATAACAGATGAGATGGCAAGCATAAATGCCTTAATGAACACAAAATATTTTGCATGTTGTCTTCACAAAAAACAGCCCAAACCATGCTCAATGTTAAAAACGCACTAAGTGACCCCGTGACCTAGTTTTTGATCCGGCATGACCCATATTCACACTTCACCTAGGTATCCTCTAGATACAACATCTGACCGAAGATCGGATGAATACAACTTGAATTAGAGAGCGGACACTTAATACAGACGGACCGACCGACAGACCAACAGACAAGTTTGGTGAAGATTAGATGAAAACAACTTGAATTAGAGGGTGGACACTTAATACGAACCGACCGACAAGTTCACTCCTATATACATCCCTAAACTTTGTTTGTGGGGGTATAATTGCATTTATACCTTGAGGATTTGGCTCCCTTCTATCATGGCTCAGACTGGCTGGCTCTTCACTTGGCTCCCTCCTATCATGGGTCACACTGCCTGGCTCTTCACTGTCAGCAGTTGACATGGACTCTGAAAGAACCAAAGTGAAACCTGTAGATTGCATTTGATCAGCACAGTTAACACTGGCCTGTTGTATCATAAGAGGCTCTGACTCCTGTATAGTTGCCTCAATGCCTGTAAGCATATAATGTCAACAGTGGGGTCTTGTATGTCTATTATCCATTGGTGGGTCTTGCTGAAATCTATAGAAACAAGGGCTGTTTGTAAAACATGCATGCCCCACATATGGGCTGTCCGTTGTACTGGCAGCCATTGTGTGAATACGACTTTTGTCACTGTGACCTTGACCTTTGACCTAGTGACCTGAAAATCAATAGGGGTCATCTGCAAGTCACGATCAATGTACCTATGAAGTGTCATGATCCTAGGCAAAAGCGTTCTTGAGTTATCATTCGAAAATCATTTGACTATTTCGGGTCACTGTGACCTTGACCTTTTCTTGAGTTATAATCCGGAAACCATTTTACAATTTCGATCACCGTGACCTTGACCTAGTGACCTCAAAATCAATAGGGGTCATCTGCAAGTCATGATCAATGTACCTATGATGTTTCATGATCCTAGGCCCAAGCGTTCTTGAGTTATCGTATGACAACCACCTGGTGGACGGACGGACCGATCGACATGAGCAAAGCAATATACCCCCTCTTCTTCGAAGGGTGGCATAAATATATATTGGCTTGGACAACAGAAAATTGTACTAGAATATATAGTCTACAGTTGGGTCATGTCTTTATCATCAATAGGTGGGCCTTTATTATATGATAATAGAAATACCATGGGTCAGACTGGCTGGCTCTTCACTTGGCTCCCTTCTATCATGGGTCAGACTGGCTGGCTCTTCACTTGGCTCCCTCCTATCATGGGTCAGACTGCCTGGCTCTTCACTGTCAGCAGTTGACATGGACTCTGAAAGAACCAAAGTGAAACCTGTAGATTGCATTTGATCAGCACAGTTAACACTGGCCTGTTGTATCATGAGAGGCTCTGACTCCTGTATAGTTGCCTCAATGCCTGTAAGCATATAATGTCAACAGTGGGGTCTTGTATGTCTATTATCCATTGGTGGGTCTTGCTGAAATCTATAGAAACAAGGGCTGTTTGTAAAACATGCATGCCCCACATATGGGCTGTCCGTTGTACTGGCAGCCATTGTGTGAATACGACTTTTGTCACTGTGACCTCGACCTTTGACCTAGTGACCTGAAAATCAATAGGGGTCATCTGCAAGTCACGATCAATGTACCTATGAAGTGTCATGATCCTAGGCAAAAGCGTTCTTGAGTTATCATTCGAAAATCATTTGACTATTTCGGGTCACTGTGACCTTGACCTTGTGACCTCAAAATCAATAGGGGTCATCTGCGAGTCATGATCAATCTACCTATGAAGTTTCATGATCCTAGGCATATGCTTTCTTGAGTTATCATCCGAAAACCATTTTACTATTTCGGGTCACCGTGACCTTGACCTTTGACCTAGTGACCTCAAAATCAATAGGGGTCATCTGCGAGTAATGATCAATCTACCCATGAAGTTTCATGATCCTAGCCGTATGCGTTCTTGAGTTATCATCCGGAAACCATTTTACTATTTTGGGTCACCGTGACCTTGACCTTTGACCTCAAAATCTATAGGGGTCATCTGCGAGTCATGATCAATCTACCCATGAAGTTTCATGATCCTAGGCGTATGCGTTCTTGAGTTATCATCCCGAAACCATTTTACTATTTCGGGTCACTGTGACCTTGACCTTTGACCTAGTGACCTCAAAATCAATAGGGGTCATCTGCAAGTCATGATCAATGTACCTATGAAGTTTCATGATCCTAGCCCAAAGCGTTCTTGAGTTATCATCGGAAACCACCTGGTGGACGAACCGACCGACAGACCGACCGACATGTGCAAAGCAAAATACCCCCTCTTCTTCGAAGGGTGGCATAAATATATATTGGCTTGGACAACAGAAAATTGTACTAGAATATATAGTCTACAGTTGGGTCATGTCTTTATCATCAATAGGTGGGCCTTTATTATATGATAATAGAAATACCAAAGGAAATGTTTTGTTTTCCAAAAGCACTTCTAAACGTGTTTTTTTATGCTTTTCGGTATAAGGTATGAGATGTACACAAAATAACAACACACATATCCCCCACTAAAATATGTTATAAGACCTGCTTACAATTTAAATCAGAAAATCTTCATACTTGCAAGTAAGTTATTTATCCTTTAAATCATTAAAATAACTCAGAAACAGAAATGTCTAATTGAGCATATAAACTATTTCATAAGGTGTCCAAATCTAAAGGTATTCCTATACTCCCTTTTTTTTTTAATGGGCTACCATAACAATGACTCTGTTATGGACCACTTTCATAATACAAATGAACAGTGGCCAATGATCTATCATGGGTATAAATAACTATTTTACCTTCTTGATGGCCATCTTCGTCTTCAATTGGAAGAGGTAAATCTGTAAAAAATGATTTTTTATTTTAGAAATAACTATTTAGAAAAAAATAACCAGAAGTCACTCTTGATACGACAGTAAATATTTTCAATACTTCAAGGTTGTTAAAAAGTATTTTGTTGCATTAGCATTTCTTTAAGAGGATAAACAATTTTCAAGGCACATAAAATAGGTTTGCCTATTTTTACCACGTAAATTTTAGACTTATTGAATTAACGTGGCCAAAACAAGGGCCCCGCCTTTCAAACAATGTTTTACATCGTTTGTCTGTTCTCAAGCGCTCTGTTTTGTTCTGAAGAATGATCATTCAGTCGAATTTACTGACAGCCATAGGAGAGAAAGTAACAAAAATTCTCCATCCCAATTCAGTAAAATGAATTATATTAATAAAATTCTTATAATCAAACCTTCTACTACTATGTCCTTCATCTGCCTTCCCTTCCACTCATTGACTTTACCATTTTCAACAGCATACAACATCAGGGCAACCTATAAAATTTCAAGAAGACCATAATATTCCAGTGTCAACAATACTTCCATCATAACAACAGTAGCAATCCATAGTTCCCTGACCTCACTTTTTATTTCAATATCAATATAATTGAACACAAACGTTGCCATATGCTATTTTGTTGACAGCTTGTGAAAGTCTGCACAGTACCATATTTGTAAATTACACAGCCCTACAAATAATATAATCTCAATTATCTGCCACAACACTTAAAGAAACTAGAGCTTTGTCACAGACGTGACCTATACCCCCACGTGCCCCATCCACACAAGAGAATCTAATTAATGGCTATTTTTAAGAATTATTATGCCATTATCATTTATGGCCATTTTGACCTTTGAACTTAAAGCATGACCTTGACCTTGGAGATATCGACATAATTCTTTCCTGCCACACACCATCCATAACGGTGAACACATGATTTTAAAATCTCACAATGAACAACATAGTTATGGCCTTCTTTTACCTTTGAACAAAGTGTGACCTTGACCTTCGAGATATTGACGTAACTCTTTCACGTGACACACAAGTCATATGACAGTGAACAAATGTGCCAATGATTTTTAAATCTCACAATGAACTACATAGTTATGGCCCAGAAAAGCTCATTTATGGCCATTTTTGACATTTGAACTCAAAGTGTGACCTTGACCTTGGAGATATCGACGTAATTCTTTCGCACAACACACCTTCCAATGATGGTGAAATGTTCCAACTGATTTTAAAATCTCAAAAGAACAACACAGTTATTGCCCGGACAAGATGAAATTCTTTGCGCGACACACCCTCCAATGATGGTTAACAAATGTTCCAAATGATTTTAAAATCTCACAATGAATGACAAAAGTTATGGCCCGGACAAGCATTTTACCCTTGAACTCCAAAAGTGACCTTGATCTAAGTTCTTGGAGATATCGACGCAATTCTTTCGCGCGACACACGGTCCCATGATGGTGAACAAATCAAAACCAAGTCAATTAAAAATCTAACAATAAATGAAATAGTTATGGTCCAGACAAACTTTGTGTTTAAAAGCACTAAGTGACCTTGTGACCTAGTTTTTTTACCAGGCATGACCCATATTCAAACTTGACCTAGACATCATCTAGATACAACTTGTGACCAAGTTTGGTGAAGATCGGATGAAATTTCGGGACAGACCGACAAAGTGACTTTTATATAGCCCCCATTACACATAGGTAAGTGGGTATAATTACGCTTTATATTAATGCTAGCTTGTGTGATGTACTGCCTTTAGATATTGCATTTTTTGATACCATTTCGGTAAAAGAACTTAATTAATGAAAAGCTGGTCAGTGACCAAAATTCCCATTGAATAAATGAAGAAAAGCCACAATAATATAAAATAGTCAACAATGGCAACAAATTAGCAGACAACACTAAACAGTATGACAATGAGGGCTAAATAGACAAAACAACAATAACATGAACTGGAGAGTTTCCACCTTGGCATGGACATTGGTTGTAGCACAAAACACACTCACAACAAGAGATGTGTTTGTAAGAAACACAATGCCCCTACTGTGCCGCTTTTTTTTATTTGACCTTTGACCTTGAAGGATGACATTGACCTTTCACCACTCAAAATGTGCAGGTCCATGAGATACGCATGTAATCCAAATATCAAGTTGCTGTTTTCAATATTTCAAAAGTTATGATCAAACGTTTAAGTTTTGGTAAAAGTTTTGTACACACACACACACCTTGACACGCACACACATACAAAGAAAGACAAGCCAAAAACAATATACCCCCGTTCATTCGATCCAGGGGGCATAAAAAGCCATTAATGCAAAGCATACTAGTCAAAGTCAACATCAGATATGGTCTTACTGTGGCTGCCTGTTAAATTATTCTTTCTTTTAGCCCTCTTAGTTACAATATAGCATTTAGTTTTTCAAATATCTGTGTATGGAAAATTTAAAGATTTTTATTAATGAAATATATACCTTTGAGAGTTCCATGGTACTGGAAGACAACTGATAATATTCCTTGTGGGTCTTCACATCATGTCCCAGATGCTTTGCAAGCAATTTTAGTTCACCATGAGTCATGTCAAGAATCTATAAAGCATGTTAATTCTTGATTATATTCACAAATATGCAGTCATCATTCCAGTTTGCTGCCAATTTAACAAATTTGTTTTGCATCTTCTACAGAAAAGATGTACACAAGAAAGCTTTTATCTGTATAGTTGTAGTCATTATGGTGCTCCAAATTCTTGTAATCACACCATGCATTTACAGAGTCAAAAATTTTGTAATGTTTAATTCTGAAAAAGCCAACACGTGGTTTGGTATTTACATGATCCGCCATTTTGAAAATAGCTACTTCCTGTATATATGCCAAAATTTATGTTAAATATAACAATTGGGTCTAACAATTTAAAATCAATTATTGGGTTCTCACAGATAACCATTTTCTGTCATACAAAAGCTGCCAAAATCAAAGGTCTCCATAAAAGTTTTTATTATAATTTATTCACAAATTGATGGCAAGCAAATTCAACATAATTACTTATTTCTGTATAAAAGCCGAAGTATACATGTATGTATGTATGCCATTAAACTGGAAGAGAATGTAGTATAATTGCTGAAAGTCTAAATAAATATTGTGCCATAATAAAGAAACCTTCAGGTCACAATATCTCATCTGTACAGGGATATGAAACAAAGACCATAATTCTTAAATGGCTTAAGCAATCCCATATTTGCACAACTAGACTTTAGAAGTAATTGTGAACGATTGTACCAGTTTGTAAAATAAAAAATACATACATATAAAACAACACAACAATTTCTTGATTTAACAGCAAAGTTTAATATAAAATAACAAATCTATGTATCAAAGACTAAAGTAAACAAAAGGACTGCAATGGTCGCTCAAGGTATATTGACAGCAAGTAAGAAATGCTGAACCAATGATTGGCAAATCGCCATGACAAAGTAACCTTGGAACTTTTGAAGAATGTCTTATATGGTACCAGACAATATTTCTTACAATACTTCTTATATGAGACTCAACAGTATTTCTTATATGGGACCCAACAATATTACTTATATGAGACCCGAAAATTAGTGTAAACATGTTTATTTCTTATATGGGACCCTACGATGTTTATTACTTGTAAGAGGCCCAACAGATAACAGAAATACCATGGGTCAGACTGGCTGGCTCTTCACTTGGCTCCCTCCTATCATGGGTCAGACTGGCTGGCTCTTCACTTGGCTCCCTCCTATCATGGGTCAGACTGCCTGGCTCTTCACTGTCAGCAGTTGACATGGACTCTGAAAGAACCAAAGTGAAACCTGTAGATTGCATATGATCAGCACAGTCAACACTGGCATGTTGTATCATGAGAGGCTCTGACTCCTGTATAGATTCTAGACTGTGGGTGTCTTCAACAGTTGCCTCAATGACTGTAAACATATAATGTCAACAGTGGGGTCTTGTATGTCTATTATCCATTGGTGGGTCTTGCTGAAATCTATAGAAAATATATATTGGCTTGGATAACAGAAGGTTTTGCTATTATGTTTACGTGACATGGTTCAGAAAAAAAGGCCATATGAATGTGACAAAAATAAATTGAGTTTTTAAAATGTTCTTAAAGTTCGTTCTTTTCCTATTCAGATAATGTACACGTTTTATATGATCAAATGAAAACTTGTTCAAACCTATAATTTTGAAGAGATGCTGTGTGAACTCTAAAAATGTTTTTATATCAATGCAACTATTTTGACGATATAATTTTGCAAGAAGTTTTGTCCGTTGTTTACTACTATACATGTAATATGGCCAATTTGTATTGTTACACGTTCTAAATTAAATGAATTAGCATAGTGATTAAATTTGTGTGATGTTTGTCTAAAATAATTTTTAAACGTCGGAAAATAATGCATATCTTCACAACGTCATTTCTCCGTTATTTGACGTTCACACAAAAGGGGCCTTTTTCAGAAACGCGCCACATATATATAAGTATATAGTCAACAGTTGGGCCTTGATATTATTATCCATTGGTGGGTCTTACTGAAATCTACAGAAAAGTATATTGGACATTACAACTGAAGTTTTGCTGTTATGTATATCATAAGTTATAGTTTTTTGTTTACAGTGTATATTGGTTCCTCTACCCAAACAGTGCACGTATGACCAAGAAAAATTTGACGAGGAGTAATATGTGCACTGGAGGGGTAGAGGAACCCATATACACTGTGACAAAAACTTATAAACAATTTTATAATACTTCAAATTCTTTAAAACAGCCAAAAAATCCTTCATTTAACGGACAAAAATCCCTTTTTGCCATTCAAGATGTTAAAGACAATATCCACATGCCGCAACCCTTAATATGATGAGTAATAGAAGGGTGTCGTTTTTACGTACATATTATACGTGTATAAAAATGTATAACAACGGCAAATGCATTTCTGCAAAATATTTGAATGTCTGTGAACATGCCATAATTAGCTTTATGTTGTATTGTGTCATTGTATTCGTTGTGGATTCAGGGCTTTTTTTCCTTCTTTGCGATTGGCCATGGACGGACATTTCACAATTTTGACACGGCCAATTCACAATCCTTTCATGTCCGTGAATATTTACAAAAACGGCCGTTTTAAATCGTGAAAAACGGACTGTTCGTGCTCAAAACTGTAAAAAGAAGAAGAAGAAGATGTTTAAAGAAAAAGTTAACGCACGCATGGACACACGACGGACACAGGACCATGACATAAGCCCCGCTGGCCAGATGGAGCTAAAAATAAATATATATTTTTTTTTAGGTGGAATTTTTTTGACCAGAAAGGGGAAACAAACAGCCTAGTTCGGCGTCTGTTATAGAAGGTAAAAAACCCGTTTCTAAAATGGGACCCAGCAATACTTCTTATAGGACCCAACAATATTTCTTATATGGTACCTGACAATATTTCTTACAATGCTTATTATACATGGGACCCAACAATGTTTCGTATATGGGACCCAACAATACTTCTAATATAGGACCCAACAATATTTCTTATAATACTTCTTATATGGGACTCAACAGTATTTCTTATATGGGACCCAACAATATTACTTATATGAGACCCGAAAATTAGCTGTAAACATGTTTATTTCTTATATGGGACCCTACGATGTTTATTACTTGTAAGAGGCCCAACAATTCTTATTACATGTATTTAGGCAGAAATATTGCAATAATAAAGCTTCAAACAAGGATACATCGTAAACAACCTAATAAATAAATATTCTGCCCATTGGGAATTGGCAAAAATGACTTCGCAAACTGGAAATCTGAAATTGGAAATTCTGCAATCTGGTACAAAGATGGCGAAGATCACAGCTTAATTGCTTTATTCGTCCATTTAACAGATTTTAATGGCATAGAGGTTAAACGACTTTCGACAGCTCATTGGTGTTAATCTGTTGTGTAATGTCAATAAAGGTGTGAAAAACTCGCAAGTCATGTTTATAACATGTATTCCCTATCAGAGCAGTATGTGTAAGAAAAATAAATGAAATAATCCAGGCAATTTGTTTCATGCTTATGCAGTGCAACTGTTAACAGATATTCACTTTCATTTTAACCCATTATCAGAAAGTACCACTCAAAATGTGCAGCTCCATGAAAAACACATACATGCCAAATATGAAGTAGCTTTCTTCAATATAGCAAAAGTGATTGCAAAATGTTAAAGTTGGCAGAAACAGACCAACAGGGGAAAATCCATATGTCCCCCACTATAGTGAATGGGAACATAAAAAATAAAATGGGCTGGGTGGTGGTGGGGGGGGGGGGGGAGGGGGGTATAGTGTAAGGGTGTGGTGGTCATTTATAAGGTGGGGGGAGTCTATTGTGGTATGTCAGTTAAGAGTTGTTTTGTCAAATTATCAGTCAAATCTAATCATAAATAAAGAAGTTATGGCAATTTTAGCAAAATTAAATAATTTGACCTTGAGAGTCAAGGTCATTCAAAGGTCAAGGTAAAATTCAACTTGCCAGGTACAGTACCCTCATGATAGCATGAAAGTATTTGAAGTTTAGAATCAATAACCTTGATACTTTAGAAGTAAAATGGATCTAAACACAAAATTCACATAACCAAATCTTCAATTTTCTAAGTATAAAGGGCCCATAATTCCGTCAGAATGCCAGTCAGAGTTGCATGACTTTGCCTGCACAGTCCCCTTATGATAGTTAATAAGTGTTGCAAGTATGAAAGCAATAGCTTTGATACTTACGGAATAAAGTGGACCTAAACACAAAACTTAACCAAATTTTCAATTTTCTAAGTATAAAAAGGGCACATAATTCTGTCAAAATGCACGCCAGAGTTATCTAACTTTGCCTGCCCAGTCCCCTCTTGATAGTTAGTAAGTGTACCAAGTTTGAATGCAAAAGCATTGATACTTAATGAGTAAAGTGGACCTAAATCAGGGGGTTTTCAGCACTGTCTGCGCCTCCGGAAAACGGAGGCACTCCCAAAGCAAACGGACCCGATCCCAAACCAAAATATTAAAAAAAAGTCCCAACTTCCAAAAAAAAAATTTTTTTTTTTCTTTAAAGAATGAAGTGTCTTATAACTTGTGTGACTAACCAGTGTTTGTTTTGGTAAAAAATATCTGCTATAAGGTTTTGACTGTTCAGTTCTTATCTCAGAGTGTAACTGTAACTAATAAACAAAAATGCAGTACTTGAATAAACGTTGAACACGCCCAATATTGCATCTGTTTATATAAAGAAGACAAAATAACAAATAAAAACAAATTTATTTGTTAAACTACTGAATTATTTAAGCATGATATATTCACTATTTTTTCCCAAATGAGCTGTTTAATCGAAGCAAAATTTCCCCAAATGGCCAATTGTGTCGATAAAAAATTCCCAATTTGGTCAGACTCCTTTTCCCAAAATAGACAGAAAAACCCCTGTAAATGCAAAACTTAATCGGACGCCTACGCCAAGGTGATGACAATAGCTCATAATTTTTTTTCAAAAAATAGATGAGCTAAAAATGAAAAGATGCAAACTAACATGAAAATTAAATCTTAACAAGCAGGCTGTAATGATACCTTTGAATTTGATTTTGCCATTCACTGGATAATTCAAGTATCATATACATGTTTGCCCTAGGTGGCAGACCATTTAAAGCGGGTATATACGATCTTGTCAAATATTTATTAATTAATATAAAATGTGCAAAAAACTTATTATACATATATTTCAAAATAAACTAAAATACAAGTAAAGAAGAACATTTGTCGGAAAATGCGAAATAAGCAGAATATTTAAAATTGAAATCGAAAAAGCCTGTACAGCCGAATTCGCCAGCATGTATATCATGCATGTAAGATGTGAATCTAAATTTAGTTTAACGGTTCATTTTAAATTCCTGCAGCGATATTGATTCATACGACACACGAACACTTACTTAAAAGACGAATGCATCGGTTATTGTAGGAAAATATGTACGAATTATCTTCGTCACAATCAGCTTGGTGCGCAAGTTTGCATTTGCTGCATTTTATGAAATTCGTCTTAAATGTATCATTTTTCTTGCATATTGCGTGTTATTATAGCATATTTGTTTCAATATATTACAATTTAACGCATTTAAAAATCGAATATACCCGCTTAAAGTTATGTTGCTTTTTTCCTAAGAGATGTACATGAATATGTGTGCCAACTATCATTTGCATACTTTTGACAGTATTGAAATTATCATAACTATTTATCAGCCTTGAAAAAAACTGACAACCATGATGCGAAGTTGGCCATAAAAACTTATTTTCTTTGAACGTTCTGCTAAATTGTATTTCACAAGATTGGCTTACTCAATAATTAGACAATTTAAACAAGAATATTTACCTACTTACTTCCCAATATTACCATTCAAAGTATCATTACATCCATTAAAAACTGTGAACTAAACATACCATTGGCTTTCTTTTCCTACAAATTATTGCAAAAGTAACTTAATATTGATTTTATAAAAGGTACCAGATAACACAAGACTAAACAAAAGGTCCAACAAGATGTGTTTGTGAAACACAATGTCCCCCTATATGACGTTTGACCTTGAAGGATGACCTTGACCCTTCACCACTCAAAATGTGCAGCTTCATGAGATACACATGCATGCCAAATATGAAGTTGCTATCTTCAATATAGCAAAAGTTATTGCAAAATGTTAAAGTTGGCGCAAACCAACCAGCAGACCAACCAACCAACCAACAGACCAACAGACAGGGCAAAAACAATATGTCCCCCACTACTATAGTGGGGGACATAAAAAAGCCCAATATTGCTCAACAGCTATAATAAAGATTGCTGAACTCTTATTGATTTGTGGGGTTGATTAACTTGGAACATAAGATGAATCTGATAGCTCATTAATTTTTGTAAAAGATGTGATCTCCAAGGAAGGAGCAAATTTTAACCAAAGGGGCATTATTTAAACAATCCTGATAGTGGACCAATTAGAGACGCTAGATACCAAATACAAATGTATAAATGCTCTTTCCTTTTTGTTACAGGGAAAAAATAAGAATGTGGCGTCTCATCAGGATCCAAACTGTTTGCTATTCTAATAATATTCTATGAAAAAAACTCGAAGAAAATGCTAATTTTTGAAATTCAGCAGATGAATTAGAGCAGGAGACACATTTCCCAGCATGCAAAGGGTTAACAGCTGTTTTTGAGGATACAATTATGTTAGCGAAAAGCCATAAGCTGTTTGATGACAAAAGTTATGTTAGTAGTTTGACATCCATTCATGTGTGCTTCTTCATGATAATGGCATCATCTATTTATTAAATATGATGTATATGATATAACTAACCTTCCATGGTAGATCAGACACACTATAGTCATAAAGAAGCTCCTCTCCTGTCTGAATGTCTCTTTGAGCAAATAAGCATAGGTATGGTTTTTGTGTGTTCATTTTCAGCACAAAATAATTGTAGATGTCACTATCTATTAATGTAGGAAAGTCCATTAAGTCACTACTCAAAAATACGTAATAGCCAATATGGCGGCGCCCTTATTATCGATTCTGGGATTGTCTATATTGCGGAGGATACTGGCAGTGGTCAATGTATAGTGATTGAGCATGCCTGTATTTACGTCATCGTCCAAGATGGTGGCAAGCAGAAAAGAAATTACGATGAACGGCAAAATGATAAATAACATTCGAATTAACAACGGATACCATATGGTTATAAGGAAATAATTTAATGGGTGTGTCAATTAACCCTCAAGACTAATTTTGAGATTAAAACAACACATATTTAGTAGAAATCTGCACAGTGAATGTGTGTCACTGAAACCAGTGTTAGAAAATTGCAGTTCAGTCTACTAGCAATACATTTTAATTATATGGGTCTCAACATTAGTCATTAAGTGTAAACATGTCTACTTCTAATAAAGGGCCAGGCCCAACAATTTTCATTACTTATATGGATACCTAAAGTGTTAATTATACATTTAATGTTAATTAAATTATAAGGGACCCTAGAATGTCAACTTGTATCTTTTATGTTGGACCCAACGATGCTTTTTACGTATATGGGACCCAACAATGTTTCTTATATGAGATCAAACAATATTTCTTACAATACTTTTTATATATGGGACCCAACAATGTTTCTTATATGGGACCCAACAATACTTCTTATATAGGACCCAACAATATTTCTTATATAATATGGTACCTGACAATATTTCTTGCAAAATTTCTTAAATATGGGACCCAACAATGTTTCTTATACGGGACCCAACAATACTTCTTATATAGGACCCAGCAATATTTCTTATATGGTACCTGACAATATACCTTATATGGGACCCCACAATATTACTTATATGGGACCCAACAGTATTTCATATATGAGACTCAACAATATGACTTATATGAAATCTGAAAATTAGTGTCAACATGTTTATTTCTTATATGGGACCCTACAATTTTTATAACTGATAAGAGGCCCAACAATGTTTATAACATGTATTTTGGCAGAGGAAGAAGTATTGCAATATTGCAATATCATCTGTTTACCACCACTGTTTCCCTTTGAAAGAAAGGAAGTATCTGAAGAGAAGGGGAATGGGAAGCTTGGTATTAGTTTATAGCCGTGTGGATACATAATTATGGCTGAATGTTACTGCTTCTGTTACTGATTATCATAAAAGCTTTAAAGCAACAATCAATATTCCATTAAAAATTTCCTCTGTATTTTGGCAAAGAAATATTAATCTTAGTCTTTTACAGATGACACAGAGGGAAAGTTTTGAAAAAAAATCGGTTAAAAAATAATACAATATAAAGAAGTGAAACTCCAGCTGCTGGAGCAGTATTGAATTTTCATTAAAAACAATTAGTAGGTCCTTTATTTAAGGCAAGTGACCGATTGCCCAAACAGTACAAAACAGCACAATACAGCACAATACAAACCAACATAAACACAAAATATGAATAAAGCTGGGGTCACCGCCTTGGAACGGTCAATGCAAAGCATTGGGGGTTTAAACCTGGTTATAGAGCGCTCAACCTCACACTTGGCCCAGCAATATTCATAATACATTTAAGTGTAAATAAAATTTAACGTCATAGCATTGTTACTCAAGTTAAACAATAATAAAAGGGAATTAAAACGCATTCAATTTAATTGCTATTTAATTACTCAATTGCATTGAAGATACAAGAGTAACAGAATTACAACTTTTTGACGAACGATCAAATAAAACTATTTACAATTGTCAACTACATTCCTTCTTTATAGAAAAGATTTGAGAATACAGAATCATAGAGTTAATATCTCAGATAATCATCGCGCAAATACAGGAAGAAGCAGCAATAATGGGTGTAAAAATTCCATATTACATAGCTTGGTTGTTTATGTGACTGCTAAACAAATTACAAGGCATTTTTCCTGAACAATTCCAGGGAACAGTTAAGCATTTGAAACTTGAAATGTTTTATTTTATTCATAAACCCATGTGGGACAGACAGACACAGTGATTGCAGTATAGCTCCAATCACTTGTGGTAGGGGAAAGCCATATAAAAAGCTACAGCTTTTAAGTGGAGCAAATAATGGTTATTACATGTAATTAACCTTCGGTTTATGACAATTTATTGCAATTTTTCCCCAAAAGTGCCCGTCACATGGTATTTTCCCCTTTTGAAAGGTAAGGCCGTATCCCAGAGTCAATTGTTTGTTTGCTTAAAGGATTTGATGCCCATTTTATTTGTTCAAACATATAAAGGCAAAAACATGTAGTGCCAGCTGAAATTGAAATTAACAAACAAGATTAAATGACTTAAGGTCAAGGCTACAAAGAGGAATCTTAAATGATGCACAGTACCAACTCCAGGGATTTTCTTAACTCTTTCAGTGCTGGAACCGAATTTTGAAGGCCTTTGCAAACAGTTTGGATCCAGATGAGACGCCACAGAATGTGGCGTCTCATCAGGATCCAAACTGTTTGCTATTCTTATAGTATTCTTTGAAAAAATTCAAAGAAAACGCTAATTTGAGAAATTCAGCAGACAACATTTTAGCAGACGACAAATTTCCCAGCATGCAAAGGTTTAAGAACTTGACTTCCACTTGCACAGATCCTAGGCCCAAGCGTTCTTGAGTTATCATCCGGAAACCACCTGGTGGACGGACCGACAGACCGACATGTGCAAAGCAATATACCCCCTCTTCTTTGAAGGGGGGCATAAAAATCAGTTACTTGTTTTATTTCTGCATAAACAAACTGTTGAGTGAAACATCTATCAGACATGAAAATCATGCAAGATTAATACATGGCTCTATATCTAACATAAATGATATTTAAATTTTCATAATATTTAATGATTAATCAAATAACTGTAGAGAATGAAATTTTGAAAGGCCTTATTACTCACTTAATGTCATAAAGACTAGTCACTTTAGGGAGAAGTTCTGCAAAATCTCAAACAGAAGAAGGAATAACGTTGGTCCAGTTCTTTAAGATTAATATTAAATTGTGTTTTGGAAACAGTCAATCTTTAGAAAATTGAAAACAGTTTAGACAAATGATCGTTGTTGGCAATGTTATTGAAACGACCATACTATTGACTGCTAGCCGCTGACAATCGAACTGGACGGGGCTTTATAATCAATAATCGAGGTGACTGCCAACAGCTGTTGTGTTGGAATGTATTTGAAACTCTGACCTTTGGGCAAAAGAATTTGGTTGAATTTAGATTGATCAGGTTTAATGCCTTCTTGAACCCAAATTAAGGTCATTTTGCAAGTGGTCAGGACATGAACCAGCTTTCCTACTTCTTGTGACCAGTATTAGCCAACCACAAGTGACCCACTTCTTCCCAACTTGATTCAGAGGTTGGGGAAGAATGACCTACAAATACAATGTTACAATGTTCGGGAACCAATCTCTATGAAGAAACTTTATCCTACCCCCAGATTCAAACCTAAAAATTGACAGTCTGGCGCTCTATCAACTGAGCCATCAACTCAGCTAGCTGGGCAGGCCCAAAACATTTTGGATTAAAAAAATCAATGCACAGAAAGCAGAAAGCATACTTCATTTTTAGCATATGATCATATAACCGGACATTACCTAACTTTTGGTTCCTAAACATCAGTAAATTACAGACTGCGCATTGCGATAAATAGTTGATATTTTAGATGATATTTAATATATAGCATCTTCAAGGTCTGTTCTTTAAAACGCACTGATTGAGTCGTAATGGGAAAGACTCTTTGTCAAACATTTCGGTATGTTTTGCTGACATTTATATACAATTTTGTTGATTTCTGTCTCGTTTCCAAATCGAGGTTAAACATTGTTCGCGGCCACATGCTAGTATAACTATGTTGGCAAGCAAGAAGTTTAAGCATTAATTTTAAGGCCATTTAGTAGTCCTGCCTGCAAAAGTCCATTTCAGTTTTGATTCGTGTTTAAAGATTTTGCAGCACCTTAAATGAAATAAAGAATAAGGACAATAACAGATCAAGCGTGATAATATGCGTATTGCTAATATATTATATTAAAATATATGAAAATCTTGTTGATTCTTACAATAAATGACATCAATCTTATAGTTTTATTTATGATCCATGTTTAATATCGATGATTATATATGATTCAAATAATTTCATGGTTTTTAACACGCCCATATCTTTCTGATCTATTTAGGATTTTCATCAGATATTTCACACAAGAATACAAGATCACATATAGAAAACAATCAATAACAATAACAAAAACATGAATATTATTTATAACTGGCAATATAACTTGGTCCTTGTAAACAACAAAGTTCATGTTTCGACAGTTTAAATAATATGTTAAATGCCCCCCTCCTTGAGTGGTTTTGATCATGTGATCCGTTATAGCTACAACTGATCCGTTAATGCATGAATTCTGCGGCGAAAAAAAGGTAACACAAATACATTTTGGATTTGACAAGGCGGACAGTCGCTCCAACATTATTTTGCCAACCCGGCTAACATCTATAATTAACAGACAATTAAATTTGCCAACTTGTTAACAGAAAGCCAATTTAACATGAGCGGATCAATGTGATTTTAATAAATCAATTTACTTATTAAGAAACTATGTTACAGTTGGTCGATTCTTTAAATGTAATTTAGCAATCTGTGAAAACAATATGTATATATTGTAATGTCAATATTACGCCAATAATTTACTACCAACATGGAACTTCTAACAAACAAACGCAGTCAGTCTGTGCTATGCTTAGAGGGTCACTCGTACTCAAAGAAGCACATGTCTAAGTCAACCATATGATGGTTATGCAGTAAATCGAACATGTCTGTACAGTCGAATTTGCCTGCATGTTGCATTTTATGAATTTCGTCTTCAATGTATAATTTTTCTGGTATAACATTCTATCAATATATAACAATTTAATTCTTTGCTATTATATAAATATAATCGGTGATAAAACGCGTAAGAAAGAAGACGGTGAGCCACTGACAGACACAAAAGACCTTTTGTTTGGATGTTTTTTCGTTTGTGTATTTTGTGTATATATATGTTTATAAATGTCATATAAATGTCATATCATAAAAACAAATGAAATTAAGAACAACATATTTGCGGTTTTTATGTTTATCCCATTCGCAAAATGGCACTTACATGTATTCCAATAAATGTAATGTAGGAAATGTAATGTTTTGAATTGGCTAACTGTCAACAAGTTGGCAAAATTAATTGTCGGTTAATTATAGGTGTAAGTCTTTGATAGGCATATAGAACGTTTTGCCGTTGAATAAAAATAATGTAGGAGCGACTGTCCGGGTTGACAAAATAATGTAGAAGCGATTGTCCGAGTTGGCAAAATAATATAGGAGCTACTGTCCGCCCTATCAAAACATTGTAGGAGCGAATGTCCGCCCTGTCAAATTTAGCGTTAGCTAAAGAAACTTCAGCGTACAGTTTATATAGTATTGACATATCTGTATGTCAACCCTGTATCGAAAGTCAACCAGAGTGGTGACAGATTTATGTCACGCTATAAATCAAAGACAGTATGTTTTCTTGGATACATTCCTTCATATATTGGTGAATGAATATAAATTACTGCATCGGGGCATATTTTAAGATTCAAATGTTTCAAATGCATCTTACAATAGATGAAAATAACTCTCATCAGCCTGAAAGTCATAATTTTGCACCATTGTCGCTTTGTCATGTGACGAGTTTTCATTTGGATACTTTCGGATCGACCTTGACATTTTTTGCTGGAATTGTAAACATTACTTTCGTTTTCTGAAATCTATTATTTGTGATTAACAAGTTACGTCTGGTGGATTTAAACACTGATTTCAAAGTGAATTTGGTAATTTTGAATATTTTGTACATTGATTTTGTATTTACACTACAATTTGTTTACAAAACAAGCAAGAATAATTATAAAAAAAAAACGGGAAATGTCTTTCTGAATTTGTAAACAATTGAGCACATGGTTTGTTACTAAAAATAGAAATAACATCATATGACCGTGAAATCTCGGGAGATTCGCATTTCAATCATGTGTGTCACGTCACTGTTTTTCTCGATAGACCAGTTGAATGTTATTGTTTACATTCGGGATTTTCCGCGCATGCGCACTGGCTGGTTGGCAAAAAACACTGGTTACAGTAACGTAAAACATGTACACATGTCGTTTGTTTAGTCAATAAAACGATACAAAAATCCGAAATAAACATAAAAACTCTTAAATAATAGTGCAAAAATATAATATTTAGTACCAATAAATGTATTTTCATAAATATAATTACCTCTGTATAAAAATACATATTAATAATATTAATACATCAGACTAAAAACTGGCAATCCAACAAAACAAAACAATAAATATTCTTTCATATTTTTTGTGATTGTAAGATTTTGGTAAATTATATTTCAAAGATAATAACACATACATTAATTTGATTATAATTATAAGTGGTGCAGATATTGTTATTGTTCATAAGCGAACGAAGGTGCAAGAGGGGCATTTAATCAATTATAAAACGAAGCCCTAAAAGCGGAATACATTACAATTAATAAACATTGTAGTAATTTTATTTTACATGGAATGAATTACCGTTTCGTTTCCATCGAATGACAATATCATAAAGTTTAGCATACATATGAAAAACAAGAACTGCATATTAAGCAAATTAAACTGTCTTTGCATGCACTCTCTTTACTGGTGGTAAGGAGTGATAACAATCTAGCATTTTATGATAAATATATCTATATATTAATTTATTTTACGCAAGTATTTTTTACCCTTTTGTTGTTTGCTTGTTTTCATGTCATTTCATACACTACAGAAACGTACAATCTTAACATGAATAGCCGAGTTTACATTTGCCGGTACTCGTTAAATACGTTAATTGTGTAGCAATGAAATTGCACAATATTTTTAATTTATAGTTATTAACACTCTATTATTATGATTAAACAGGCTAATATATACATACACTAATTCCTGTTAATCCATTTTGGACAAATATCTTCATTTTTTAATATGTTCAAATATTTTATTAAAGCAACTGTTTCGTATTTTGGCTTTACAATTTTGCTTAGATGATCGCTCAATATGCCAAGAGATGACATGGAGGTATCATAAATGATGTTTAATGACCAGACACTTGTATGCCACATGTGGTTTATGCAGTGGCCAAGAATAGGTCCCTGGATTTATCACACCATGTGTTCTTTGTAATTGTTTGGACAGTATCCGATCATAACGAGATAATCGCTTTATGATGAACAAAAGTGCAATAAAACACCGGGTTAAAAACGCTGAAACAAAGAGTGTCAAAATTGGTGTGAATAATTAAATAAAAACAATTACATTTATCAAGAGAATTTATTTAATGTGTAACAAGGCAAGTTTTTACAGGCATGTTCAAATCAGTTACTATATGTTGCGTACATAAAGTCGATCTATTTGCTGTTTGTTTACATCCTTATTTTTGTTCGTTCATTAAATTTGTTTTATTCTGAAAAAATTTCAATATCAGAGAATTTTTTATCTAAAAAATGGTCGCGAAGATGTGCCAAGTAGAGATTTTTATGGTAACTGCATACCGTGCTCGTATATTGTGTTCCACTCCAGATTTCGTTTATAGTAAAAACAAATAATAACAACAATATAATCGTTCCAAAAATGCATTTCCTTGCACGCTTATGTTTAATTCAGACATAGTTAGTAAAATTATATTTGATATAGTGCATGATTATCAATAAAAACGATTATTATTTCAACTTTCTCTATAAGCGCTTATATGAATTTCACCTCTTTTTGCCAACCAGTGGGCGGAGTGTAATATTTGCAGGTGCGCGTGACTTCACTCGTCAACTGGTCTATATGTTAGAGCAGAAAAGATAAATGTTAAATGTTTAAGATAGTATTTTGTAAAAAAACATATCAGTTAAATGTGAAAAATGTCAATCTTTCCAATAAAGACATAAAGTAGCTGATTTGGGCCAATAACTGCTTTTACAAGCTGTTTTGGAGCGGTCTTTGTTAACTGTCAACTTTTCGTATATTCCTGGTTGACTTTCCTACTGGGGTTGGTCCATAACTTTAATGTTGCGCCATTCAAAATTCATAGAAAGCGAATTTTAAAGTTATTGAAGCCAGAACTAATTTAGCGTAGGAGCGATTGTTTGTGGGAGCGTTTGTCTGGAAACCTTATCAAACTGATGTAAAAGAAGTCTTAAACCATTTATTGCTTTTCCCCAGAACAACTTTATTACGCTACTGATCCGGTAATAGTAACATGACTGTACCACTAAGGCTAGTCCAACTGTCTTGTGTGGTTAAAGATTCTGTTCTTTTATAATTTATTTCCCCAGTCTAACCATTGCAGTCAGCCTAAAACATATATTGAACTTGTATCGCATGGAAATGATCTGATGCTACAATCATGCTTGCTTTCATGAATGTCACTATATCTGCATTAAATGCAGATTATAGGTTACATTTGTTTGTTTGCGGTAACAAGGTTGTCACCTAAATTCGTGCCACGGCTTTACATGTTTGAAATATGTTTTCATTGTCAGCAAACGTTTCAGAAACTGTGTCCTAATTATTGGTTGCAGTTTCAGTTTAAATTCAGTCATTTGCAGAATAATTTTAATAACCAAAAATATAAATAAACCTAATAAATATTATCGCCACTTACCTTTTTAAGTTTAACCGCGAAAATTGGCAATTTTTATTACAGAGTTGTCGGGCGCCGAGTTGTCGTTCGTTGCTATGCTGGTTCCCGGTAAATCACTGCGCCGAGGTTGGTCAATCTCATACGCAGTGGCCTCCCTTATTCTAGAAAAAGACATTAATGATTGGCGAATGCCCAAGGGAAGTAACTGCTGTGTGGAGTTTGACCTAATGTGTGCTAATGGGAGATATAGGCCCGACAATTCGAGTAAAATTACACATGCAAATTTGAATTTAAAAATAGTCATGAGTATGTTAAGCAGCCTTTTTTTAAGTGGGTCTTCAACTGTCGGGTCCAAGTGCCCGATAATCGACTTTGGGACCCGACAATCGACTAAAGACCCAACAATACGGCCGTAAAATGGACGTTTGACCCACCATTTTACCCAATCTGAAACTATATATATATATATATATATATATATATATATATATATATATATATATATATATATATAACGATTTATTTTATATATTGTTAGGTAAAACATACTTAAACAGTCCTTGTCTTTCAAAGTGATCAGGAACTCGCCCAAAGTGTGCAATCAAGCTCCGACCCCCGACAATAACGTACGCAACGCCAAATTTCGATTTATCGTTGTGCATCCATTTCTTGGAGTTTTAATGCATCGGAAATCAAACATAAAAATAGTTCGATTCATTAGTCTTATAAGTCTGATTGGTTGCCTGTTTCCACAATAAAACGAAAACTAAATTTGTCTTCACTGCGCCTAGGTTCGGGATTCTTGTTGTGTTGGTTGAATAGCTAACAACGATACGGTTATTTTGCGAATGGACAGCGAGTACCATTTTAAGAATACGACACAACTACAGTATTTCTTTCAATTGCGTGCAAGAAAAACATAATTGATAAGCGCGAGTGTCCGCAAAAAGACCGCTGACGAAATTCATATGTTTTTTCGTTTATATTTAGAGTAATAATATTACATAGTGCACACTCTACTGTTTTTTAATATCTTTTCTATGGAGTTAAATACATAACATTCATGAATTACTCAATTATCTACCATAAATATAATGTACAGGTCGGTGAGCTTTTACCATTTATTTTCACGTTCTTAAACTTAAGGTTTGTTTCTTGCCTTTAAATGTACGAAAAAAAAGGATACTCTAACATTAACGTGTGTTTAGCTGTTTAGCAACAACAAAGTGATATACTGGTGTTGCTTTTATTTCTCCAATTATGCATTTTCGGTTTTGGTCAGCGACGAAGTAGTCGTAGTAATACGGTAGATAGTCGATGCCTTTATACGCGTTCGTACGCATGGATAGAACCGCCTGTTTGTCGGCTGACCCCGCCTCCCGGAACATCAGGTCCACAACTGTTGGTTAGGCGTATTTAAAATACAATAGTATGTCATTTGTGAATAAGAGAAAGCATTTGATTGGCAGAATTCAATGCGCGTTAGCCAATGGTATGTCATTATTTAAAGGTTGTCTTTATTTCTACCAAGGAGCATGGTTTCCAAGACAAGACAGTAACAGCACTTAAAACAACGCAAACGCTTATGCAGAACTTTTTTTGTCAAAAACCTCTTTTAAAAAGCTAAGCTTTAAATAGCAAAATGTATGCAACATTTTAATCATATAGTGTACTTTTAATTATTAACCAAACATTTGTGTACTTTTTAACAATGTTTAATTGACATGTACTTTGTATTATGTGATAACATGTAATTTAACAACTTGCAAAATGAGTATACTTAAAGGAGTCAAGTGTCTTAATGCATCCAAAAACACACTTCGCTTACCATATTTACTGCGTTGCTTTAAAAGCATCAACGGCAAAGATAATTTCATTCCTGAAAACATCAATAACAACAGCTTTTGGAGAAGCACTTATTTGCTTATTTATAGAGCAACAGGTGCATTGTCATGTATACGCTTATATCATCAACAACAGGTCACGGACAAGCGCACATCAATTGATATCATCATCCAATTTGCAATTATAATTCTCCTTCATAAAAGCGCAATATTTGCAAATGTGGGATGTATAATAACATGAGTTAATACAACTTATGCATATTAGTAATGAAATTAGGTGTGAAAATCTGTTTTAAATGAAAGTCTCAGCAGATTAACAGCTCATAGCTCGGAAACAATGTGATGCTACACAAGTTTGACAAAATGTGAATAGTAGTCAATGAACAAAATACAACGACTTTCAGGTCTGTGTAGCCTCGATAACGAGACACGATAACTAAGGGCACAGAAACTAGGGAACGGGAAGGCGGGAACGAACGCGAAATGAGATTTCAACCATGTAGTCCCTGTTGATTAAAGTTTGCATCTACAAGTTTGCATCTTTTTTAAGAAAGTTATTCTTAAATTATTTTTTTAAACTTTATGGAAAAGTTAATTCACTGGTTGAGGAAAAATAATAAATAGGCCAAACAACATGTATATCACACAGATAAATTGATCAGACGTTTGATGTTTTAATGGTACATACATGATTAGATATATCAGTTTATGTTAATAATCAGCTTGTGGGATCAAGCTGTGTTTTGGTTGTAATTGTTTGAGAGAAAGTGTGCAAAATGAAGTGTGTATTATTGCTGAATTATATGCAAAATAATGTTAATCCGTGTACACATATCATCCGGAACAAGTGAATTTCTTCAATACAGAAATATGCAATTGTATATACCATCATCATGGCATTACAAAAAATATGGAAGTTTAATCTTACGAAAATCAAAGCTTCGCAAAACATCAGGTGTTTTGGGGAACACAAACTTATAATGAACACGGAACGACGTATTAAATTCATCATCAGTGTCTTAATATTGATCAAGAATAATGACTCTTTTACCTGTTGTACACTGACTAAATCTCATATCTAGAGTTGAATTAATACTATAATTTAACTGTTGATATTTACTCCTGACGTTGAACGGGTATGGGACACTTTTGCAACACGCGTAACGCTTTACCCAAAATGCTTCAACTTAAATTATTTTAAAACGTACCTCAGTATTAAAGCGTTAATCAAACGGCCAATGTCGTGTAGATATACTATCGATCTCAAAGTAAAATTACATGCAGTTTATCGCTAAATACGCCTTTGTTTGGTATAATAACACTTAGAGGATCATGAATAAAAAATCGATGTAAAGTATAACGTTCCTTTGACATAACGCATTTTTGTTCATAACCGTGTGGTTTTCTGATAAGACCGTTCTAAATATAAAGGTTACATCAATGCCTTTCTGTTAGCATGTTACCTTTATTCTATGTTGCGACTTCTCAGCATGAAACTCCAAATACTCTTTTTGTTGAAAGAACTGGTATGTTTTGTACTTTGGAATTTAGTTAAATAAAGTCGGTAATTATATGAGCCAAATTGATATCATGTTTGGTCAAGTTTGGTGTACATTGAGGTCAATTTTCGTTCTGTTTAGGCAAGCTGGTATCTGGTTAAGTGAAGTGAGCATTGCGATATGTCCTAATTGCAAAAGCGTTGTACATGACCCATAATACTGTGTCAAGATAACATAATGTTCAGTGATTATGAAACCAAATTAGGTCATATCGGCATAAGTTAACTGACAACTATTGGAGGTTATAAGGCATTAACTTGAATTTATATAATAATATGATTATCGGTGCTACCTTATTTGCGGACAAAAGCTTAAAAGATGTCTATTTTAGTTTGCATATTGATTAGAAATAAAAGACTGCACATTTTATTGGAACAACCCAGCTCCCAAAAGGTAATTCATATTTAGAGAAATGAACCAAAAACATTTTTGAAGATTTAGGCAATTGATATAGCAACCACTAGTCTTGTTTACAAACATTTTAATATCAAGTTTAATGGTTGTTCACTTTTTAAATAAACAATATTAAAATTTCTATCTTAAAAACCTCTTGAATAGATGAAAGTAACTGCGTTTAAAGTAACATAAATGTTTAAATATCAGGATAAATTTTATTATAAATTGTTGGGCATCTTTAAATCACTTGCATAACAACATAATTATATTTTATCTATCTTTACATGTGTCTATTTACAGCAGTGTGACATCCATGATTTCATCTAGACCCTGCTAGAAACGAATAACTGAATGACATTTTTTAACAAACATGCATATGCGAAGTTGTTGTCCACCGAAAAACTAAATTATTTCTAAACAGTCAAAATATAAATAATGTATTTTATTATTCAAATTGTGTGTTATGTTTATTGAACATATGCAGGAATTTCAAAAAGCTTAAGACGGAAGATGAAGAAGAAGGGGGAAATTATCATTTTTTTTTACTTAAAGCGAGTATGTTATATGATTTCAATGTCAACATTGTATCTTTCCTACCTAACACAGCATATTAATATGACCGTAGAATGTTCAAATTAAATTAATTATCGATCCTCATACGGTACCATAAATTAAATAGTGTTTACTACATTGCTTTCTTATGACATACAGACACTCTTCATAATAACTGCAGTTTCTTTACAGTCTCCTTATGTTACATAACAAAACCCAACAGAACTATTGAATATTTCAAGGCCACAATTGCATAATTTCCATTACTGGCAAGTTTGATAGATCCAGAATGGCATTGTTGTTGAGTATTTAGCATCCAGTCAGTTTTGCTGCGCATAATAATGTATGGAGTGTGTGACGCCCAGTGCTTGACAGACCATCTTCTTAAATATTAAACAAAAGAAAAATCAATAAAATACACATTTATAAAGCAATATCCTATGTTTATGTAATCACAGTTTTTTTACAGTATGATCCCGTTTACTGTAGTACAAAATGGTCGAGAACAAGTTTAAATATTGTTTACAATCATTCACAGTTTGGTACGAGTTGAAATATTGTTAATAATCACAGCTTATTTTTACATACCAAAGAGAGTATCTTTGAATAATCATGTTGAATATTCTTAAGAAATATAACTAAAACGTTAAATACATGGATACCGTTTTTGTTTAAATAGTTTTAATGAATAACCATAGATAGAACTAATCTCAAAACCGGCGAAAAATTGCTATGTGACGAAAGCAGTTTCCGTTTTATAAAAGGTAATCTTTAACAATACATTGATATTTTATGTAACCAAATACAATCATTGCCAACCGATTTTTAATCAATTAAGTGGTTTGAGGCCTAATCTTTACATAGTGATGTGTAACCTTTTATATGAAAATAAATGAGAATTGAGAAAGTGAGTGCAGACGAAGTTAAAATTAGCTAAACTGCTGAACAGTTAAATCGCAATAACGTTAAATTTGGTAAATAAACGTGTTCCGTGTGGATAACAACCGCATCTTACCCAACTATTGTTCATGATCACGGGTAAAACTGCTTTCTGAGAGCGAATGGTTAATGCGTCACGAATTCTGACAAGTAGACAGTAGGGTGTCGTTATTCACCGGACGCTGTGTGCGCACTGGTTAGCTCCCCATTTAACCTTTGAGAGCTCGAAATCAACGCCGATGTTCATGAATTCAGCGAATCATTTTTAAAAAAAGTTTTATTTATTGATTTGTGAGGATAAAAAAAAAACATTAAGATATTGAATTAATCGGATCAAATAAATTCGCAACTAAACAGACGGAGGAAGAACACGGACAAGATTAGTATTCAATGGAGATAATTGCATCGCGAGAATATATGTCGCGTGACGAAATTTTTTGAGATGCATCCCTTGTATATTTTTATGTCTAAATTTCCATATGTATGAACGGTCAACGCCCGCTACGAGGGCTTTTGCCCGTATTAGAGAAGTTATCGCTTTGTTTATGTCATACAGTATGGCAAAAATGAGTAAACCAAATATCAATTACACCCAGTATTATTGCATTTTTATTTCAATAATTTGCTGTTTGACATGAACAAAGAGATAACTTAACTAATATTATATAAATTCAAGTTAATGTCAGATTTGTCAACGTGACAACGATGACAAACTGTATTACTGTACATTTTCATTTCAATTCTACGTTCGTTACATGCGGTACAATTGTTAAACATGTAAGACATTTGCTTGAATTAAAATGCACGTATGCTATCCATTGTAATATTATGCTGCACACTAAGATACATTGGTGGTGCAGGTGTTATTTCATTAAAATTTAATAACATGTTATTTACTGCTGCAGACAAGCATAGAAATTTGTTCAATCCGTCTTGTTCTTTGTAGTGTATCTTCATGTTGATGAGGATGAACAATTTTTATGCCCCATTTTCTACAATTCTGAAATGTGTCCAATTCGTTAGGATTAAGAAAAGCTGTTTAAATTTGTTCGTGCATTTGTTTAGAGACTTTTGTAGCATTTGTGTTTCTCTGTAGGCTCTTAAATTTTTGGTCTACCAAAGTGTTTGACTGCTTTGTACCAACCTTTGACGCTAAAGCACTTGTGTTGGACTTTTTTTCTTGTTTTGTTCTGTTGTGTTGTATTTTTGTGCAATATTGTAATTGTTGGCGGAGGATTGGTTTGTGTATTTGTGTGTGTGTGTGGGGGGGGGGGGGGGGTTATTTTGTGAGAAAATGGTATTGTCATTCAACTGTCGGTTGCTGCCTGTGTTTGAAGTGTTCTTCTTCTCTGAAAGTCGTGTAAAGTGACTTTTCCACAGCAGAAGAGTCACATTAAGATCAGAGTTATGGTGTGCAGAGTGTTAATGTCTTGTGTTTACAACTGATGTGTGTCGTGTTTCAGAATTACTTATGCTGCCATTTAACCATATTTCGATGTTTATTGGTAATATATTACATGCTGCCTTAATTTCACTTATCGTATGAGTTGTAGTCATTTTTAAGCGGTATTCTTCCATTTATTTATTTACTAATTCATGCCCACAAATGGCTGACTGCTGCCATGAATTCCAGTTTTCATTTACACGTGTGCAAATCATGTTTCTATAATAAGTGCTAATTTATGTATTACCCTGTAATGCTAAACTGAGACAGCTAAAGAAACAATTTCCATCACCCGGTACATTAAAGTTGTTCAAAACCTTACTTTCTATAAATACTGAAGTTGCTGGCATTTGCAAGGAATCTAAATTGTACAGTTGAACAGGATAATTTATGGGGTATATTTTTGTGCTTGAAACATTACATGTGCCACTAGTATCTCTGTTGTTTGGCCTTCTTTTAGTGAGCTTATTATCGAAAGATATTGCTTCATTGGCAACTGTTGATTTATTTATTTTTAAATGTGTGGTTGTTTCGTTCAAACGCTTGTTTTTCCCAGTCACATTTGTTACTATAAGTTACTTACTGGTATGTGTTACACAGCTATTTACAATTTCTGTTTGACTAGCATTTGACTGGTGTAGTGAAACACAGTTGTCCATTTTCGAAGTTTTTCCTTTGGAATGACATGTAATCACTCGAGTTTCTTCAGTGTAAATAGTTTTTTGTGTGATTTTTAATATTTGAACCTGTTTTCTTTTATATCCAGCAATTTGTAACGTATGGTTGCATGCAGTTATTAAGTTCAGTACTTGTGACATTCAAATAATGGTCTCCTTGTATGGATGTAGTGTCGAAGTGAATAGGTGTTTTACCTATTGGATTATAATAGGAATGGTAATGTGAAACACAAATAATTATTTTGTGTATTATTGATGATAGCATTATATAATTTATTAAAGGTTACTTCGGCGTAAGTACGTTTTCTGGAATTTGCTTTTGCTGCTGATGTTGAACTCAATATTTGCATGTTTGCAGTAATTATGTTCAGTTAGACTTGTAAAAGACATGTTTATGATATAAAATGAATTACTTTACTGAGCCAAAAGTTAAGCTTTATTCAATTAAATATTGGAAGTATCAAAGTAATGCTAATTTGTCTTTTGTATAAGGAATCGGAATAAGTCTTGTATGCAAAATGTAACCTTTCTTAGAAATAATGGAGCCTTAATCAATAAAAAGTTGGAAATCCCACAGTCAAGGCTCACCTGTAAATTGTACAAAAAATGGGAGAAATCTTATGCTGAATGATAAACTACTGAATTAAATGATAATGAAATTAACCGTTTAAATTAATATAACATAAAAAGACCTACAAAGATTTTTTTTTAATATTTTAAATAACACAAATATTGATTCGTATGAGGAGATATAAAGTTTTTAGGAGATCAATTATTTAAATAATGATAACAATTATAAAAATGGTATTTAAATCGGTTGTTTTTTAGTTTTGAATAAGGACTCGTAAGTAAACCCATTTTTTTACAATAAAATATACCAAGACCAAAAGAACTCATCATTATCGTTCTTCTCTCAATATCTGCTGCAGACGGACAATAAAATGCTCCGCTCGCGACCGGATTTAGGGAATACCGGTACGCACCGGACGCTGTATGCGCAGTGTGGTTTCCTCTCCTAAAAATTTGAGAGCTCGAACTCAACGCCGATGTTCATGAATGCAGTGAATCAATTTTTTAAACAGTTTTATTTATTTATTTGTGACGATAATAATGACATTGACATATTGAATAAATCGGATCAAATAAATTCGCAACGAATCATATTCGATTTATTTCGATTTATTTTAGGCAATTCATTTTAGACGGGTTAGGTTTAGTGACGTTATGCTTGGAAAAAGGTCTCACAACTTCGTAGTAAACCAGTTTAACAAACGGAGCAGAAACAAGATGATTGTTCAGTGGAGATAATTAAGTAATGACTTAATTCTGGAACGGTCTATATGTAGCGGAGAAAAACAAATAATGCGAGAATATTTAGTGCGATTCGCTTCACAATTATGATGTCATTTGTATACTTTTTCCTGATGTATGTATTTACACGTGATTTAGCACGTAATTTAGCAGATGTCAAAGTGTTTTTGATTTGTTCAAGGTCATAAATAGCTTCGCGAAAATATATGTCGCGTGGCAAATTTTTTTGAGATGCATCCGTCTAAATTTCCATATGTATGAACGGTCGACGCCCGCTACGCGGGCTTTTGCCAGAAATATATATCACTTTCAACATCATCGAACTAGTGAGTTCACATTTTGTACAAAGGTAGGCCCATAAACATTATTTATTAAGCATTCCTAGATGCCTGGATTTCTTCTTTACAGAAGGTGTGTATTGCGCTATTATAAATCGATAAAGCTACTTTACATGTGATCGTGCTTAAAGGGACCCTTTCACTTTTTGGTAAATTGACAAAATTAAAAACGATTGTTTCAGATTTGCAAATGTTCGTTGCAGTTATGATAGTTGCGAGGAAACAGTTGTACAGAACGTTTTCTATGTTCTAAAATATCCATTATTTGTATCTTTTGACGATTTAAAAACCTGAAAATGACAAGGCGTCACAACCGCGAAACAATGGAATAATTAGGAGAGTTCTTTGGTCATCAATATATTTTGTGACATTACGAAGATTGCTTGTATTATGTATAAAACGCACCATTCAACATACGAGAGCACGGATGGTCAAGTTGTTTAAGTGTTAGACTTTTACTCCAAGGTTCAGTGGTTCGATCCTTGTTACGGATTACTCTATTCGTTTCTTTCTTTAACTTTTTTTAATGTAGTTGATTTGCGCCAATGTTTACATTAAGAAATTTAAAGAATATAATAACGCAATTCATTACATGCCAAAATATGTAGAACAAGGTCCCTTTAATAGGTACGTTGTGTGCTCCGAGGGTAACCCCAGCATGTTACTATAATAAGAGTACCGTTGTTATAAGAATATATCGTGGGAAAACACTGAAGGTTTACCGCCCAAAGCTTTATATAGCACTTACGCTATTTTTTTTTATGGCGAAACCATATAATGCATAAATACACACCGATTTGTTCTATATTCGCCCGTATTTATTCGTTTCGTATCGTCATTATACTAACATTATTATATAAATGAAACCCAATTTACTGCAATACAGTTTTAGGAAAATATATACAAGACGTTTACATTTGTAATCTATCAAGACTACATGTCATATATTGATTTAACTGATACTTAAGTTGCTGATTTGATTGCAATTATATTACACACAAAGTAAACGCCTGTCATCGAACGTCTTATACGCATCTCATAACGTTCCTGGCAGTTGAATTTAATTATGAGGGTCCGTTGTGTATTTTATCAATATAACCATGTTGTTGTTCAAGAATTGTTCCAAATGATTGTAACGCATGAACTGATTACGTAAACACTGGCTAGCTTCGCGATTGTTGGAAAATGATTCAAATTACAGTATGAATATAGTATAGAGTCATGAAATAGTTTAGAATGTTCCCGAAACAAAACGATACAATTATAATGCATTTTTAATGAGATTCATATATTTTAGACACTGAAAGCTTGGTATCGATTGTCAGATAACAATTGTCCTCTTAACAAAAGTAAGCAAATATATAACGTCCGTTTAAAAAAAATGCGTATATTGCATGAAATCAGATCGGTAGAAAACCAGTTTTGTCAGTTCTACATATAAACGCACAGTAACGATCCAACCTCCGCGCAGAAGTTTGACTGGAACCAGCATAGCTGGATCAAATTCCTGCCTTGATTACCAACCTTATGATGATAGCCTAGCCACGGTGTATAATTATTTTACCGTTGTTATTTTGTTACTTTTTTATTCAGGTAATTATTTTGTATTAAGAAACTAAAAGTATACATTTGTTTTTAAATAAAAAAGATACTACTTTTCATTATTTTATACTTAAACAAAAAAATCCTACAAAACTGGTATGATTATTTGGGATGGCAGATAGTGTTTGTGAGAGCAAGGAACGACAACTCCGCGTGGGGAGTGCAAACGTCCATCTTTTAATCCAGTTCCCAAATACATTCAACATACTACTAGTATTGCAGACACAAATAGGTTGATTGAAATAACCAGAAAACAAATGACTGCGGTTACAACAAGAAAATTAAATCTTTAAAAAAGGATTTTACTTGTTATTGACCTTTGATCAATGCACAATTATTAAATTAAATGAAACCTTTAAACCGGCAGTATATATGGCATTATATCACAATCATTAAATCAAACAGGTTTTAATTCAATAACACATTGTAGACTGTAGAGTAGTTTAATCTAGAGACATAAACACATATGTTTTGGAAAGGTCACTGTATAATCATATACAGAGCATGTACATGTACCGTACTAGTGTTACAACTGGCGAATGAACACACGTGACAATTGAATAACGCATTTCACAGACAATCTATCCTGACATATGTACTGCCGAAAGAATGTGGTCTCAGACAATACGTAAATTTATAGAAACGTTACAGTAACCGGGTATATATAGATTGAAGTTTGATTCCATGCCTTTTTGACGATGCTGGAACAGCGTCGTCTAAGGTTTGATAACCAGTAAAAAAAATCTTCACAACGGCGACCTATGTAAAAGACCGAGCCAGTCCGATTGAGATAACTCGATTTTTCAGTAACTTCCCTTGGCATTCGCCACTGCGTAGTAGATTGCTCGTTGATTTTCATTGATAACATTTTCCTAGCAGAGTTATCGTTCGTGTTGATAAAGGTAAATATTAATAGAACAGCGTATCCTGGGGAAACAGATTCAATAAGTGTATCAGAACGTTAATTTCAAATTAGTAATTTTACATCCATTTTATTTTTATGGACCAATGAAATAACTATATATTTTCTCTATTTTGTTTGATATTTGTTCTCGGTTTAGTAAATAAATTGCGAATAAAAACATGTAAAATTAACTTTTTACGTGATCACAAAACTAAAGAATGCGAACAAGTTCGAACCTGCAAATTGTAAACGCTGCACTGCTATGATATATATAGATAAAACAACATTTCTTTGCGTAATTGTCCGTCCCGCTAGCGCAGTGTTAAGGACGTTCGCTTTTTCACCTTTACGACACCGGTTCGATTCCCGCTCCCGGCGCAATGTTATATTTTGTCTTTTTTGTGGTCACCATTCCGGACAGGTGTTTTTTTTTCCGGATAATCTCACCCCCCCCCCCCGCAGCATTTGACCATATAAAAAATTAAAAAGTATTTCAGTACAAAACAAATAGCTGGAAATTGCAGCTATCATTCAAAATTAGTCCCAACTGTCGTCAATCTAATCTTATTAGGTAGGAGTTCTGGACACACTCCGGGTCCCAACATTATGCAGCCTCAGCGCGGAGGTAACTCATTACCTTGGAAAAACACAAATACACACACTGGGTGCAGCCTAGGCGCGTATAGACGCAAAAACAAGGCAACAAACTCAAGTGCGGGCACAATCATTTAAAATTTACATATTGAATACGATATTCTAACAGAAATTACACAACCACCTAAGTGTACATACACTTGTTTATGATTGTTAGATTTCAGCATATACATGTATAAGGTCATTTCGCTTTTAGTTAACTTATCCATATGTTCGCGGGCGAACTCGGATAGTCAAGTGCTCGATTGAGCTCACATGGTCCGGCTATGTGCTCATACCTACTTCCAAGAATCATCATGAAGGTATTGCCATTCTTAATGAACAAGAATGTGACCCGCCTCCCAGTTTCGCTCAATGGGTCAAGTTACCCACGGGTACTACTTCCCCGTACCCCTTAACTTTTTTTCGTACCAAAAATGTTTCGTACGCACATTTTTTTCGTACCAAATTTTTTTTCGTACCCAAAATTTTCGTACCTAAATTTTTTATCGTACCCAAATGTTCGTATCAACATACACAATTGTCGTGAAATAGATAAACTTAAATTGATGTTTTATACCCATCCTCTTCAAAAGCATCGTCACACCAGTACTGCCAGTACTTTGATTTATTTAATAAAACAATGTGGTGACCGCCTTATAAATGAGAACATATTTAGTATCATTAATATGTTAATTTCTGAGTTTTTACTGTCATATTTATTTATTTACTGGCTATTTAATTAAACGAAATACATTTATCAAACGGTAAAGCGTGCAAAATCTGATGAGCCGTGTGCAAAGTTATATGTCGAACTACTTCATCGTAAATATGGCATATGCAACGGACACAAAACGAATACATACGGAATTTACCGAAGTTTGACACATAAGGTAAATAAATATTCGTGTCCGGTACTTATTGACGTTTGATAACCCGAGGCAATTAAATGTTGAACTAGGCGTTATTGTCTATTAAAGATTGTATGAAATTTTGTTTATTACATTGATACAAATTTCGATTAATATATTTATTCAATAATGCCCCAAACTGCTATGTTACGTTACATTGCTAAGTGAAAAGCAGACGACTGCAAGTTTCATCTATTTTATTTATTTTCAAAAACATACGTTTATTGTTTAACGATTCACAGAAAATTTTTCATTAAAAATTCTAGCAGAAGAGCTATACGCGCACATCGCGTCAGAAAATTAACACATGTTCAAATGTTTAAGTTAATATAAATATGTTCAGTGAATATAATTGTAAAGTTTAGTTTGCCTAATGCCTTTAGCAATCTCGAACTCTCCCTTTCCGTTGTGGCGTCTCCATACGAGGTAACCACGCGCATAGTAAATGTTATTGCGGGTGTGTATGGAACTATCGGCTTTGTGTGGTTAAACACGCTGTAACTAAAAAACCTCAACATCTAGTAAACGAGAATTATATACATATTTGAAGGTAAATCGTTTATTGTTGCAATGCTTGCATTAATTAGAAAATTATGTTACTCGTTTTCTTAACCGCTCGAGACGTAGTATCCGAATACTATTTATTGGAGTTATGGCATCTATTGTTAACTGATTTCTGCCCTTTTAAAAATGTCATTAAATGTGATTGCATACACATCTTTAATGTTGTTTACAGTCTTAAATGATTTTAATATTAAGAACAAAAATCAACATCTTGTTCCAATCAACGTCTTTAAGAGATATGTTCACATATTTTTGCTTTTTTCAAATTTCATTATATGCAATTGCTTAAAAATAGTTAATGTTTTTAATAGTCTTGACTATTATTTATAGTAAGAAATAAGTTGAAAAGAATCTGATGCTGCCGGGAATCGAACCCATGTCGTCAATCTCCGTTAGCGAGTGGACTACAACGGTGCCCCACAACTGTTCATGATATGGTACGAACCAAATTAATCATAGCAAACGTTATCAATATCGTCTACCAACATCTGACTGCGATACGTGTTTCTGTCGGTACAATAGTCTATTGGAATTAGGACACCATCGACAGATTTCTATGATATGGCAATTGGTTGTTTATCTTAAACACTGACTTTACAAATATTACTAACGCTCATTTAACGGAATATAAAGACAAATCCTTTGGCAATACCGTTTCTTCTTTGAAAAAAGATGCAAACATAAAATTGTAAACGAATAAAAGAACACTCCTAACAATGCCAATTTAAATAAATAGATTTGTTATAGGCAAAAGATAACTAAAAAGGATGTAACCAATAATCATAACACAAATAAAAGCATGTGACTTAAACGGATCATATTGAGGAAATATTCATGACATGTAATAATTCATTCGCCCTGTTAAAGAGAATCGTGTAGCTCATTTGTTGAACACGATTAGCTTTTAAACAATAAATATTATTGAAAACGCTCATATAATTGTGTGTCTGAATAAAAGTAGCAATTTGTGATACGAGATGAATTATGTTTATTTTTCAGCAATTCATAAAAAGGTACAAACTCGTAGTGTTCCGAGAACGGATGGACACATGTATATGGTTTAGCCGAAATACAATTTAAATCACTATAATAACCCTTTAAGAATAAGCATTATATTTACAGTAAAACTAAGACGAATTCATTAAGTAACATCATACCTATCTGCGCACTCATAATCCCTAATATATTGCACTATTCGATCTTTACCCAGCAGTCTACAAATATTGAAAACAAAGCGAATTGACAAATGCAGGTATTTATAAAGACATGTAATATGAGTATTAGAGATATCATTATGTAGCATTCAAATCTTAAATATCGTCTGACGTCAGCTACACCATTGGTAAATACCTTTGGGTAGTTTACAATATGGTGTATTAGATATAAGAACATATTTTGATCTATCACGCGATACCGAATGAAGCATTTCAATAACATCATTGACATGCCGTAAGATATTTAGAAGATACAAATAGTTTTCTATATAACTAGTTGTTCTTGCTATTATACCTGTTTAAATTGTCAAATACATAAAAGTGCCAACTCATTATATAGGTTACATTTATTGGGACAAACGGGTTATGTCAATTTATATGTTTTGTCTGAAGTCTTCCGCTATACCCTAAATACGCGATTTTGTGTTTTTGTTGATACCATGTTACGAATATCATTATAATTTATGAGTCACGTTAACTTATATATGTGTTGGGTCTGTCTATGTATCTTACTTATGCGTCTTTCATCTCAATTACAAAGTAACAATATATATAATAGAGATGTTATAACACGCGCACGTTTGTAGTAAATCTGTAAGATTTAAATTAAACATAAATTTTGGCGTACATTTTGGGCACTTTTATTAAATCGTTTAGCACGTATTCCTAACACAGAATATCGGCGTGAATTCCTTCAAGATACTGGTAAGCTAGCTCCTTTGATTGCCGTGTTTTAACATCTTAAGCAGAGCTAGTCCTTAAATACCCGGACAACGTAATAAAACCTGATTAGCTGGGAGTTCTGTGAGCACGATATTGTGAGAGACAAATTAGACACAACGAAAACAATACTTATAACGGACCGAATTCATATGTAATTATATTTAAATACCGTACCCATACAACAGAAATAATGTTATGTAAGTGCTCCATAATTGTTAGATTGTATTGAAATCAGTAAAATAAGTTCAAATTGAATAGTTTTACTGAAAAGGCAATGACTTCAAAAATACCTCAACAAGTTTAAGTAGTTAAATATTAAGAAATAATGTTATAGTCAGAGGTCTTGGTTAACACGTATAATAAATATGATATTTAATATCAGATTCTGTATATAAACCAAAATATGTTTTTGTAGTATTTTCATATCCCTGTACATACTTAAGAGAGATAAATGTCCCTTAAATTCTTAGTCCATTTAATCTTAAAGACATCTTTATTCAAAGGCTCATTTGTCTTTACTAAAATCCAAATTTCCGCATGGCATATGAACATCTCACTGGTCGGCAAGAACTAATCAAATTTTCAGCATTAATTAATAGTAGATTTTAAGTCGTTGGTACACAAAATGAGTGAATTCTTCAATTGATTGAGTTTAAACTTGAACGTTTAAAATGTGGAATTCAAAAAATCAGTAATAATTTTTTTCGGTTTATGGTGATTTTAAATAAGTTTGATAAAAATAAATGGACAGGTAACTTCTTCATTGCTAAAGCAAGAGATAAACATGTTTGATTTTACTGTACATATCAATTAATTCCTGAATAAACCGTTTGCTGTTCAGGTGCTGCTTACTAACTGTAGATGTGTTCCTTTCAGTGTATTTATTTGTATTCACTTGAAGCAGATATACATATAATTGTTAATTTATTTCAAACATCTGATGATTTAATAGACACCCTATTTTCTAATTTAATCAACTTAATCAAATAGTGTTTTTTTTCTTAAATAGTGTCAAGATGAAACGTAAATGTTAAGCGTCTTAATCAATATAGCAGTGTGTTTAATTATGTTAATTCTTCAGCAATAAATCAAGAAACAAATTCGTGGTGTACTACAAAGGGATAGACAATTAAGTTCAAATGTATGTGGCTTAGTCGGAATACAATTTCAATCACTATCATTATACTTTTATAATATGGATTATATTAAGAAACGAGTAGAAGTCGGAAGTGTTAAGTAAGTAAAACATCACTTACCTGCGCACACCCAGTCCGCAATCAATGACACAACTCGATCGTTACCCGGCCGTCTACAAATATTGAGTGCCTATGCGCCAGGTCTATAAAAAGCCCACGAAATATGAAAACCTATGAATTTCATTATGGAGGATTCGACGATTAAATATCGTCTGACATAAGCAACTCCATTGTTAAACGCATTTGGATAGTTTACACTATGATTACTTGGATATTAAAAAAAAATATTTATCAGGCGATACTTAGAAAGGCATTGCCTTAAAATATTGTACATATGTGTTTATTAAAAAAAAATCTTATTATTATAAATGTTTATAAATGTTTTAAATGTCAATTACATAAAAGTGCCAATTAGAGATCAATTTTATATGTATTGGGAGTATCATGTTATTAAATATCTCAAGTTTTATCCGAAGTCGACCTCAATACCCTAAACACGCGTGTTTTTGTTGTGTAATTATTTTTGTTGTTGTTGGATACCATGTAAGGTTAATCATATTAATTATGAGTATGTTCACTTATGTATGCGTTGGGTCTTTCGATGTATCACCTTTGTGAATTTTATCTCGATTATTTATTAACAATGCATACTATGGTGCATTATATGACACGCTCAAGTTTGTGATAAATCCGTCAGATTTGATTAAAACGAAAAATTTTGCGTACGTTTTGGGTCATATTATTTAAGCGTTTCGTGAAGCACGTATTTTTCACACAGAAAATAAATCAACATGAAAACCTACAAGTTAGGTGTAAGCTAACTCCTTTATAAGTTCAGAAAACAACACATCCGACGATCGTTTGGTTTTTAAACCGCAAACATAACCGTTTTGTCCTTGAACAATTCTTACGCGATTACGGCTGAAGACGCTGCAGTTGTTCGCTATTGCATAAACACAACTCAGGTTACAAAACTCAGTTATCGCTTTTTAAATTGCAGGTGCTGTGTTGTAAAAACACAAACCATTCATATTTATTGAGAGTGTGTCTAAACGCATATGTCAAGAAGCATTTGCACTGACAGTATGACAACAATAAAAAGTCCCTTCTTAGACTTTCTGAAAGCATATAAAATATTATGAAACTTGTATTATGAGAACCATTTAATACAAAATAAAACTATATACAATAACCATTTCACCAACTTCGTTGGAATATTGAATACTTATAATACTACGAATAGCATTTTATCATGGAAATCCCTTAAACACAACTAATGTTTTTAAAAACGATATAACCTTTGTATAAAAAAAAAGATAATTTATGAAAAGATATATATAAGAAATCTGCGGGCAAGAACTTTAAACCATTTTATTGGGAAAAGTTGCTTCGTTACGAAAAAAGGCCCCGAAAAGCTACTTGCCAACACAAATTACAATACAACAATTGTCGAACTCGTACAAATGCTAGATCGGCTCTCGTCTGACCGAACGTCCAGTAACGATTTTTACAAGAGTAAACCTATCGAAATACCCCAGCTAACGAACATAATCCGCATAAGTACACACAAACAAATACGAGATTATCAATTTACAACACAGATTTGTCCTTTTTTTGCGTTATAACGTCGCAATCATTGTAAATCGGGTATTGTTTATCGGTAATTTCGAGTCCAGCTCCATGTCGATCAGAAGGTAAATACGGTTCTCGGTTTCAGGTATTCGGTAACTCTGAGGCGCGGAATAAATAGTTTGATCAATAGCGTAAGGTGAAGGACGGATCATCAATTCACTGTAAGAATACCAAACATTCACAACGGTTTGTCGGCGTTTCTATCGTAAACTATCACGAATGTTCGAGAAAATATGCCTTCAAATAATAAAAATACGACTTTCTGTTATACAAGTTCAGAGCTCAACATTAACCTAAACACCAACTTGCTCTGCCGAGCAAGTACTTAGAAAATCTACTTGCCCTGAACCTAAAGCCACTTGACCAAACATAAAATATCATATTAACTGTAAACCTCATCTTTTTTAATAAAGATCAAAATGATACACCACAAAATCTTTTTTATTTTTGCACATTTTACAAAATGATTACAGCAATTAAAGCCTAATTCGAGTCTAAATAAAATGCTCTTTGTTCTTTTTTGCACTTGCCCGCGAGGACAACTAGATTATAAAATAACTTGCCCGGACCCAACTTTTACTTGCCAGGGGCAATAGGACAACCATTAATGTTGAGCCCTGCAAGTAAAGTGAAGTAAACCATGTTCTTGATACACAGCTTGAAGGAACATCATCACAATACTCATTCGTCATCAACTGTGAATGCATAAACCACTATCTAAATGTATCCGCTATAGGTGTATATATCTACACACAGCAAACCGTGGCATGTGCAAAACATTTCGGCTGGTGATCTGGCGAGGATTGACGTATATACATTGTCAAATAAATATACCTTAATGAAACCACAGGCACTCGGCATTATATGCTATATCCCCCATCCCAAGCCGTAACCACTCCCCCAGTTGCTTACCCTCAAACAACACTCAATAGTGTCCATTGTCAATAACAAAAACAAAATCTACCCGGAAAAATATTTTTTACCTATATATACATGTATTTTACTAAACAAGGTAGGTGACTTGACCCTTGAAAGGCTGATATCGGCAAGCCAGCCAGTTTTCGAAGCTCATTACTCCATCAAATATCTACCGATTTGCAAAACCTGGTATCAAACAACGAACATGACTTCGTACTAAAGGAATAAAACGAGCCATGTTCAAACAAATGAAACGTAAAGCGGTCATCAAATAGCAAACGCGCAACAACATTCACTTAAATCAATTTACAACGAAAATACATTGCAAACACGCATTTATCGGTTTGTAAGTCACAAACATTTAAATTACACATCACGTTCAATTCAGAATTAAAAACAATAACACTTGTCGTAACTAGCTAGTCAATAACCGATATAACCGATATCCATCATTTATTCGTCAATTTAGGAATTCGTGATCTTTTGTTGTACCAAGTGTTCTTCGTTTTGAAGGCAAACCACCAAGTGATTAACTGCTCCCGTGTAACCTCCTTTTAACACTTATACAGTCCTCACATTCACTGTAACCATAGGATACCACACGATGTCATCAATAGAAACATGGGTGATGTTCGGATTGATTGTAATATATGATTGATTATACAAAAAAACTCCTTCGAGGATCTTATGCAAAAATATGCAACAATAAGTATCAAAAGTGTGAGTCCTAATTACAATAATGATTTTCCCACACACACAAAAAATAATCTTATTTTATTGGCTTATACATGATAAATCTATAACGTAAAAATCGTGTACTTAAATAAATAATGTACACATGTAATCAAGCTTCGTGAAAACACTATTGCCAGTACATTATTCTCTCTTGTTTCAGCAATCATATTTATTGTTATTTTTAGGCCGTTGCCAAATGAGCATAATATTGGTAACACATTGAACTTTTTTATTCCATTTAAATGGTACTGTCATCGATAAAATGCATGACAAGTTTTAAAGGATGTTATGATACTAAGAAAACTGTTAAACATCACCAGGAGAGGATTCCTAGTTAAGTTATACTTTAAGTTTTTGTGAAGCATTAACCAACTGCATTTGTATAATATGACAATACACATATTATGAACATAATGATAGACTGGGGACATCCTAGAGGGGCCAGTGTAAAACATAAGGGTTTCAAACTCAGTGCGAATGTAACGTATGAGCATGGCAATTGAAATACAAAAAGTAATATGCGTAACATTATCAAAGCATTGTTAAATCGAATAACATTCTAATTATGGTATAGTACAACTTTCAGAAGGATGATGGAATTTAAACTTTAAGATGAAGAAGAAATTGAAAGAGTGCAGTGTATTTGCTGCTTGTTCTGTAAACACGATGTCTAAAGTTCCCTTACCAGGAGAGAGGTGGATCGGTGCGGGATGTGAGTGTTATCATCCCAATATACAGTAGAGTTAGCGATTGTGTTCCGCGATTAATCGCTTAACAAAACGCTAAAAAATAAGCGTTTTTAACCGATTTAACCGCTTAATAGATTTTTTCAGCGGTTATTAAACGTTTTAAACAGATTATCGGTTTTTAAGCGTTTTCATCCGTTGAATTGCGCAACCACTTTTGTTAAGCGATTTTACGCGATTAATCGCTGCGCATGCGTATTTGTCCATACCGTTGAAAAGCGCTGAATGGGCGGAGCCTAACAGTGGTAGGTGTGCCATACAATATTTATTTATAGATCCTTGCTTATCCGTGTGTTATCCATTTTCAGTTTGAACGTTATAATTATTTTTTACTTGTATTGTGTATCAAACTAAAGTATATGTGGTAGCAGGCTCTTTCGGCCCCAAGCTTTTTCGGCCCATTCCGAAATTTCAGGCTTTTTCGGCCCCAAGCTTATTCGGCCCCAAATCGACCAGGCTCATTCGGCCCCATATTTTATTACACCTATTAACTAGGGTGTATGATTGAATAAAGGTGTTCAAAATGATATATATTGAGTTGTCGGTTTGTTCCTTTGTATTGCTTTTGATCATTGATGATAAATTGAAAACCATTATTGTTTTACAAACTGTTACCAATGTCTGTAATTGTTTTAATTGTTAAATTGTGCCGGCTTTTAATTGCATCGATTGTCGGTTTGTTTGTTAAATATTGCGTTTAATTAAAGGTGTAAATGATGAGTATTTGTTTGGTATGTTCCATTGTTGTTGTTTTTTTGTCGGTTATTTAGCAATTCTTAACAAAATTATTGCAAAAACATATAAAAGTGCTATTATTGTGTTAATTGGTATCATAAGTCATTTTGCTGTCTATGTTATACTTTGGTTACTAGTTCTATAATTGTGCTGTGAAATTTTGTATGATATTGGATGTTACTTGTGTTAATCGTAAATAAATAAGTAAGTGTTAGTGTTTGTGATTGTGAATTTGTGATGGAGGAGGACAAGTGTTTAGTGTGTAAGAATGCCGTTCGCTCGCTGCAGCATGGCATCACATGTGACGTTTGCGACAAATGGCAGCATCGCACCTGCAATACAGGTAAGTGTTTATTCAAAAACTAACAATAAAAGTTAAAATTCTCTCGCGAAACATTGTAAAAATGCTTTCAAATGAGAACTGAGACATTTAATGCAAACGTGAATTAATCTAATTATCTTATTACAATTTGTTAATCTGGTAAGGCACATGTATTTTACAACCTGATAAAGGTCATAAAACCGGGCATAGGTGCGGGTGCTATTCAATGGCTTCACTCGATAATGAAAGACGGGGTCGCATTAATTAATGAATTATGATATGGATTTATTATTATAGTCTCATCCATATTTATATTTTTAATAATTTTGATTATATAAAACATTAAGATGATGATGCAATACAGGTAAGTGTCAATGCCAACTGACGAGCTAAGATTATCGACAAATAAATTATTTTCCTAAGTAAGACTGAACATGGGTCTAATTAGCAAAATGTTAAATCTATTTTGTTGTCATGGTTATAATTTGCAATTTGTTTTAATTTATTTAATTGTCAGTTCGAAGTTTACTGATTAATCAACTTAAATCTACATTTTTTGTTACCTATTAACCCGAATACACACCACACATGTATTTAACAACCTGATAAAGATCATAAAACCGGGCATAGGTGCGAGTGTGCTAGACAATGGCTTCATTCGATAATGATTGACGGGGTCGGAGTAATTAAAGTAAACAACATATGTTTAATGCATTAACGATGTGTGAACATCGTCAAGTTAGTTATTAATCAATTAGGTTATGTTGTAAATTTATGACGAATTTTGCAAACACTTTGTAGGCATGTTTCTTATGCTTATTATTATGATGATGCTAATTTTGATGATCATTATTATTATGCTGATGATTGTGACTCTTATAATAAATAATGATGATGATTAGTATTTATTTGATGATGATTATGATGATGTAATTGCATTATTAATAAAATAAACAACTTGTGTGCAGTAAATTATGTAGTATGTAATAAGGTTCAATTAATGTATTGTGTTGTTAAGACGTATGTATTCCTTATTGTTATAACTTTAAAGTTATCCAAATAAATGTAATATAAATTATTTTATAGTTTTTTTTATTTTCAAAGCCGTCTCATATTCTTGTATCTATTCTTCTCATTTCGACGACGATATACCGGAAGCAAAAGACAAAGAGAATCTTTTTTCAAATGCATTAATCCTCAATAAAGATAATATATTACTGTAATAAACAATATTCCATAGTTTTAAAGAGTTTCTACCAACATATTTGCAACGATTAATTCAAATAAAAACTGGGGCCGAAAAAGCCTGGTACTGGGCCGAAAGAGCCTGAAATTGGGACCGAAAGAGCCTGAAAAAACCGGGGCCGAAAGAGCTTGGGGTCGAAAGAGCCGACAACCGTATATGTTAGTTAAGAAATATCATCTCTTATTGCAAATCCTAACATAAATACTGAAAAAAATATCTGTAGGATACTGTTTGTGGGATAAACATAATTCAATATTAGATTAAGGGATTTACGTGAAACACGATCACAATTTGATTCTCCGACTTAATTCTCGTGTTTGATAACGATGAAATGTGTCGTAATTAATTGTCGATGGAAACAGTATTTTTTTCAAATAAAATATGCTAAGAGTACCTTTTTCAGTGAGCGTGCAGATGGAGAGAAAAAGCAGAAGTGTCGTGTGTTTTGTTTTGTTGTTTTTTATTCTATGAGAGCCGTAATGTTCGTTTATATAGTATGTAAGTACATTATAATGACATGAGAATTCATTAAAATGTTATTCAGTGATAATTCTAACCACACAAATATTTTTTAAAACGGCAACCTATTTTCGCGCACTGTGGGACGATCGTCGTTTAATTAAAACGCGTTAGTTATAAGTGTTACTATTACTGTTTACTTCTGTGTCTATTTGAATCATTTAAAATAATTGATTATTAATTGATTGGTTATGACGGATTAATATATAAGTTGAAAAGTTTACTTTTTTAAACTAAACATCTTCAAGACTGCATTTTTGACTCAGTCTGTGAGTTGTTTTCGTTTATTAGATTTCTGACAGGATTGGTTGTACGGTATGTTTTTGTATATAAATTTCATAAAAAAACATATCCCGACACAATTGTGCTTCACTGAGGATGTGATTTTAAGACAAGATGATTGTTATTGTTGACAATCGTTATTTTTCGCGCATGTGCAGTCACTGGTTGGCAAAAGAGCTGGTTACTGATATAGACAATATTTGCAATTAGTCAAGTAAGTCATGTTTTTATTTAAAAAATAAGTCAGAACTTCTAAAATGGATATTAAAACACGATTAATGAATTAAGAACTATATCACACAACACCAATACGGCATTGGAAAAGATTGTATTGTTATATTTTTTTGGTAATAATTAGCGTAAATGATCGAATTATATTAAATGTTATCGATCTGATCATCACATAATAGTTCGTGTTTATTGTTGTATTATATTTTTATCAATTATAAGGTTATTAATAGAAGCAAAGTTAATCTGCATTATTTTAAGAGTAATAAAACTCAGTGGGTCTTGATTTCCATTATACCTGTTATCAGAATTTGACGAGTGATATATTATCTTAATGACGGTATCTACACATGTGCAGACATATGGTGACATCAATTAGCGCTTTTAATCCACACTTGGAGATCAAAAGATAAGTTAGCGGAATTGAATGTATACCATTTCCAACGCGGAAATGTGGTCTTGACAAGTGCGAGTGTAAGCTTCAATGTTTAGAATTACCGAAATCCCCCTTAAAGAACATTAATTTATTTCAGAACTTTTAATGACATATAAGCATTATTAAGTGTGGATTATTTCACGTGTATACGAACAACAATATGGAATGGTACCCTCTTTGCGTAACTTAACGCATTCCACTTTTATACGTTAGAACATCGAGATTTTGGTACCCACTCGGCGTCGAGAGAGTGTAAAATCTAACCGAAATGCCAGGTATACAGCGCTTTTTCGTGTACAAAATATGTGGGTAAAAATGTGTCGTTAATATGTTAGTATATAACATGTGAACATACCAGTGAAGACGTGTTAATTTACGCGTACATGTAGTTACATGCTAGATTTCGGTAAACGCGCACGCGTTTGAGAGCGTGTTTAGCGTACCGAAATACCCGTTATAGATAGCTAATTTTTTTAACTAATAATTACTGCATTTCCATTATACCTCAATGACCCATTCCCTTTTAACCAGTGTTATAGGGGATTAAAAAGTCCATTAAAATCACCCGCAATATCGCGTAATCTGTAGGCAAAGAAGGCACTTTGATATCATCTTACCGCTTATGCCTCACTTACAGATAATCCGGTCGCATGCCGATGTGTCCGATCTACAGGCATCGGGAAGACTGGACACGTCGGAGCCGTCCGATGATTGACAAAGTTTAAAACCTCAGTCACAAATAGACACCGATCACCGTCCGATCAGAAGCCGACGTTTTTTTCCGCTCATCGTGCTGGCGCCTGCCGATGATCGCACGCACATTGGGTCATTTTGTAGCACCAGGCGGCGTCCGGAATAATTTTTATTATCATAGTTTGTTTTACTCGACATCGGGCCCGGGAAGGAATCGAGTTGAGATCGAAAAAAGATCGGACGATCTACGAACGGTTATCGCCTGGCGTGCGCCTGACATCGGATTCATTGTCCGTGCATCATCACGAGCATCGTCCGGCGTCCGTTGGGCATCGTGCGGAGGCCCTCTGGCAATTAAGCGGTCGCCGGCCGATGTATATGCCTCTTGGAAATACCTTTACTTTTGCCGATACACGTTCAATGAATCCGTCATTTATTGCTAAATTGTTGATTACATTAAAATTAACGGGACGTGTTACACCGTCATTGTGGTTTAATTTTTCATTTAGAAAACGCGCTGAAAACAAACACATAAACGTGTGATTAGATCCAAAGCAGTATCAATTAAATCTACGTACACATGCAGTTTGAATATACGCGTACATGTACTGGATATCGAAATCAGGATATATGAAGACCATCATTTTTAAAAAGATATTTCTTGCTATCATTACCGTCGTTTCATTAAAAATATAGTCTCATATTTAAATCTATATAATGATTTAATAACTCGAGTACTTTGAATACACTAATACAAAATGATAAACTTTACTTGATACACTATGTAAGAGTCTTTATGGTATAAGATCATGTAAATTAAATCATGTGTTTGCGGCAATTGCAACTTTCTTCAATAAAATTATAGCGCGCTCGTTAAAAGGCAGACGATAAAACGCCGACCGTATAGATAATGTTGCTCATAAATTCTATGTCCCTTGAGATATAACTTTCATATTTGGTATGCATGTGTATAGACCGTTCCAGAATTTAGTCATTACTTAATTATCTCCCCTGAATACTCTTCGCGTCCGCCATTACACTGCTGCTTACTACCGGTAACATATATAAGAGAGCACCAATTATTCAACGGATGAATATACAGGTCGGACCTCAAAGACCTCGTGAAGAGGCCGGTAGGACCTGTAAATAAACTCTGATACACACACACACTCAGCGGATGAATTTCTTTCTAAATTCTAAGTCCTTCATGACATGACCTTGGTTGTATGAAATAAAAATTTTACCAGGGGAGATGTTACGCTAGTGTTATGACAGAAAAATGTTTGAAAAACATGCATTTTTATGTATTTGGCTAGGAAAACTAACACATTGACACATTAAAAAAAAACTAACACATTGACACATTAAAAAAGCATTAAATTAAATGCAATATTTTTCATTTGATTATTTGCATCAATCTTAAAATAGTGTAAGCCTTTGCATTCCAGTGTTTAATTGCCCCTTTGTTCTGCATAATCCGATTATCTCGTTTTGATCAGATATTGTCCAGACTTAGCTAACAACATGGTGTCATAAACCACACTGGGTGGCAAATGACAGTCTGGTCATTTAACACAATGTGGAACTTTAGTGGATTATCTTCCCCTGTCTAGCAGGTGCCCGTAAAGGTGGTGCTGTTGTCGAATAGGTCTATTGTTCTTTCCAATTGGTAACTTCCGCATATTTTGACAAGCGATTAACCGAGGTTCACACAATCTTTTACGATAATTTTATGATAGTTAATACGATAAGTCTTTAACTATGGCTTCACAATTTAGCATTTTATCTTTAGGACAACTTCGCACAGAATTAAGAAAGAGAAATGCAAAGTTATCTGGACGAAAATAGGAATTAATCGAGAGGTAATGTGAAACCATTTTTTTATTTGATTCATGTCGTGAAAATTCCTGCGCGGTCTTTTCTAAAAACCAAATCAGCTTAAAGGCTTTAAAAACATATATACAGGATTCATTCTTTTATTATTTACATCACTGTTTGAAAGGTGTTAAATATCTTATTTACAAGTTAATGTAAATTCTGTTAAAAGGTTGGGTGGGGAAATGTACATGTATACTTCTGTTGTTTTTTTAGGAGACAAAATTTTATACAACAGCACCCACCCATGTTCTTAATTAAATTTAGGGGAGTCCATGAATGTGTAGGGGTCTATGCTGAGTTTGTATTACTCTTTGTTCTGACACATAAGTTTTTGTTTATACAAGTTTTTTAAAAATGTTTACTGAAAGTGAAAAATTGTTGTATGTTCATATTGATTACCGGAATAAACCCCCTTCGGAAGAAACCCCCTTCCCTAAAAACGGCATAGCGGAAGAAACCCCCTTTCACATTTTGCATACGCGGAAGAAACCCCCTCGCTAGTTTTGCATAGGCGGGACAAACCCCCTTCGAGTTTTCAGACAGGCGGAATAAACCCCCTTCGTGTTTTCAGAGAGGCGGAATAAACCCCCTTCCTACGTGTTAAGTCTTTCCCGCAGAGGTAGTAAAATCCCGACTCGAACGATTCCCCAGTACATCCGTTTCAACCCGACTCTATTACTTCATGCTTGCACTAGATTGATAAAAATAACAAAAACAAAAAAATTAGCGCACAGATCCGATAGTGACGAAGATATTTCGTACATATTTATAATAACCGCATTATAGCATTCGTCTTTTAAAAAAAATTGAATCATGCAATCATGCTTCCCGGGAACTTTCTGAAAATGAAAGTGAGTTTCTGTTAACAATTACCGTGTATTTTAATGTAACTAAATCGTCTGGAAGGGGGTTTGTTCCGCTATGGAATGGGGTTTCTTCCGCCTATGCAAAACTAGCCAGGGGGTTTCTTCCGCCTATGCAAAACTGGCGAGGGGGTTTCTTCCGCGTTTCCGTAGGGGGTTTCTTCCGTACACCGTTCATATTTAATCTTTCAGACTTGAAGCATATGATCGCAATCAGAACTTCAACAACTGCGAGGAGCTTATGCCAGAGTTTCGAATGCAAATTCCAGCCACCAGTTGCTACAAAGATGTCAACATCGACATGAAGATGGCCCCGTTTGACCGTGAGAAGGCGAATGCATATATGGAACGGTTTGGAATTGAGTTCGACCAAGTGGTGACTTCTTTGTATGGTGACAAGTTTTTGTTTTACCTTAAGATGTTTTCTTCAGAAAAGTTGTGCTATGTAAAAAGTTCATGTAGGGCAGAAATGAAAAAGAAAATTGATTATGTCAAAAACGTTCACCAAACATGGCTTTGTGCATGAGGCACAGAGTGAATGTGGTGCTGGTGAAGGTCCGTTCGGACATTGTAAACATATAAGGACTGTTCTGTATGCGTGTGTGAAATTTGTTCAATCCGGAGAAGTTAAGGTGGAACCATCTTGTACCCAACAGCTGCAGTCTTTCCACAAATCGAAGAAACACACAGGATCCCCGGTAAAGGCTCGCGACCTCAAGATGGGTGG